>NC_057807.1:553387317-553642124 GCF_018294505.1 Triticum aestivum
CTGTGGTATTTCTTTTAAAGCCGTGTCTGTGATGTCGCCCAGACGTCCGACTGTGGTATTTCTTTTTAAGCTCTGTCTGTGATGTCGCTCAGACGTTCGATGGTGGTATTTCTTTTTAAGCACTGTCTGTGATATCGCTCAGACGTCCGACAGTGGTATTTCTTTTAAAGCCCTGTCTGTGATGTCGCCCAGACGTCCGACTGTGGCATTTCTTTTAAAGCCCTTTATGTGATGTCGCCCAGACGTCCGACTGTGGCATTTCTTTTAAAGCCCTTTATGTGATGTCGCTTAGACGTCCGACTGCGGCATGCATTTTATTTATTTACCTTTCGAGGCGTCGCTCCAGACACCCGATCGGTTTTTAGTTATTTATTTTATTCATCAAGTCCTGCAATATTATCGTTATTTGATGAGCATCATCCTTGTTCATGACGCGTTCATGCATTCATTGATTATATCTTTTGTCCGAACTGTCTTGCGAGTACTTTCAAGTACTCACCTGGCTTGTTGATTTGGCCAGATGTTGATGAAGGCGATCTCATGGATGAAGAGTTTGATAGCGAGTCCGACGCCTAGAGGAGTCCCAGTCAGTCCCGTGCGATCCTATCTTGGTCATTGTATTATCCGCTTCCGCAACCCCGAATAAATTCATTGAGCCTCACCTCGACGCTCGATGTACTGCCAGTAGAAGTCAAGTTATCCACCACCACATTTCCTCGAGCTAGTAGCATGCTACCCCACCCCTGTGTCATAACCGCCCTTATGTAAGATATTGGCGAGTTTGTAATAAACTGTTGAGCGGCCACAGCTCAATCCTGTAATATATTTGATGATACTGCTTCTCTGTTTATCAAGCTTTTTTCTACCAGAAAGGATGACTTTTCCTATACTGGGTTTAAAAGATCGGTTTTATCAATAATCATATTATTGAAAAGCCGGTCGTGACACGTAGTGGGCTCCGAGCTAATGGTCGGAGCGGACACCTGAGCGACGCTCTGGGCGTTGTCCGATGACAGAGCTAAATCATGCCCATCGTGACAGTGCGGCGCGCCCGGTCGTGGCTCGAATCCGTCGAAGATCAAGTCCCCGCGGATGTCGGCCGCGTAGTTCAAGCTTCCAAACTTGACCTGATGGCCAGGGGCGTAGCTTTCGATCTGATCCAGATGGCCGAATGAGTTGGCCCGCAGTGCGAAGCCGCCGAATACGAAGATCTGTTCGGAGAGAAAAGTCTCATCCCGGACCGCATTGCGATTGACGAGCGAAGAAACCATCGGGCCTAAAGGTGACGACACAAAGGAACTCTCGATGAAAGCACCAATGTCGGTGTCAAAACCGGCGGATCTCGGGTAGGGGGTCCCGAACTGTGCGTCTAGGTGGATGGTAACAGGAGACAAGGGACATGTTGTTTTTACCCAGGTTCGGGCCCTCTCGATGGAGGTAAAACCCTACTCCTGCTTGATTAATATTGATTATATGGGTAGTACAAGAGTAGATCTACCACGAGATCGGAGTGGCTAAACCCTAGAAGCTAGCCTATGGTATGATTGTTGTCCGTCCTACGGACTAAAACTCTCCGGTTTATATAGACACCGGAGAGGGCTAGGGTTACACAGAGTCGGTTACAATGGGAGGAGATCTTCATATCGTATCGCCAAGCTTGCCTTCCATGCCAAGGAAAGTCCCATCCGGACACGGGACGGAGCCTTCAGTCTTGTATCTTCATAGTCCGGGAGTCCGGCCAAAGGTCTTAGTCCGGCCATCCGGACACCCCCTAATCCAGGACTCCCTCAGGAAGCGTCTTCTCAACAAGAAAGGGCTGAAGCTTGTTCTTGTTGGCTGACTCGGGGTTGGCATGAGGGCGAATACCAACGGGCGTGTTGAGCCCCTCATCAGGAACCTGAAGCAAATACATGAAGTCCTCCCACTTAGCAGTCATTTGTTGTCCATTGGTCATTCATGTCATGGTCTGTTCCTCATCAGTATGGAAGTGGACCGAAGCAAAGAACTGGGCCACAATCGCCGGGTCAAAGTCCAGGTGAAAAGTAAGCAAGTGCTCAATGCCAAATTTCTCCACCATGTCCAAAGCCTCACCAAAATAGGCACGGTGCTTATCCTGCCTCATATGATTCATGTCAATCTAGTGCACGTCCACATAGATGTTCTGCTTGGCCTTGATCACATCCAGATAGATAAGATTCTACTACTTGGTCCAGAACAAATCATTCCCTCTGAAGTTTGCACGGGGATTCACATAGAGGTTGATCTTCCTTCGAGTGACAAACTCAGCCAGTGGTATCTCATCCATGCCCATTGTTGGCTCCTTGATCTTGGTGGTGGTGGTCTTGGTTCTGCGTTGGGGGGCATTGGACCCCTATGGAGCTTCATCTTGGTTGCATAGGCGCTTCGATCCTCTGTCACGGCTGGGATTCGAGCGACGAACATTGGAGCCGGAGCCACCACCTATGACACACAACACAAGAACACGCAAGAGAAGCGATAACGATCAATGCAAAGACCACAACAAAAATAGATAAAACAAGTAGAAATAACATTGGGTGGTTGCCGCAGGGAAGGTTCGACTGCAACGGTAGTACCGCACCGTTGTGCGGAACTAAAATTTTACTACTGCTCCAGTCGCGGTAGTACCGTGCCAGGATGGCACGGTAGTACCACGCCTGGATTAGAAGTAAAATTTTACTTCCACGTCACGCGTGGTAGTACCGCTCGTAAGGAGCGGTAGTACCGTAGGAGGCAACAACGGTCAGAGCGGTAGTACCGCACGGGAGGTGCGGTTGTACCGCTTGGGCTCAGATCCGAGGTGAATCAGATCTGGGCATAGCCGCAACAGTGGAGCGGTACTACGGTTGATCAAAACATCTATGTGGCAACATACCAAATAGCATCTCTACAACACTACTACTCTCCTCCATCCAACTCTTGCAAAGATTTGGCCTAAAATCTCAAGAATAACATGCATCTCCCCAAAAACCTAGAGACAAAACAAAGAAGCAAAGAGCGAGGAATTTGGGGAGAAACCTTGGTCCATGGCAATAGGGTGAGGTGGGGAATGATCCTACCGGTCGGAATGCGAGGAGAGGGGCAGGATACGGAGATCCAACGAGGTCCTCCGGCGCCGTTCTTGGGCAGGAGAGAGAGAGAGAGACGACGTGGGGAAGAGGAGTTGAATGGGTATGGGGGATTTAGAACTCCCCCTGCCCGCTCTTAACCCCCACGCGCTCACAACTACGCGGTAGTACCGCGGGTCATTGCAGTAGTACCGCCCAGGCGGAAGTACCGCACGCTGGGTGTTGGTACCGCTCGGCCAGCGGCAGTAAAAAATTACTGTCATGCTGGTTGCGGTAGTACCGTGCACAGCTCCTGCGGTAGTACCATGGCAAGACACGGTAGTACCGTAGACCCAATAAAATGCAAGTTTCGCAAACAAGAGAGGAAAATAGCCTTTGCAACGCAACCTTCACGCAAACGGACTCACCAAAGAGCTAGCACGCGAGGCAACACAAACACAAACACGTCTCAAAAGAAGGCAAAAGACAACGAAGACCAAACACAAAACAAAACTCTCAAGAAGAGAGGGCGGTGGCCGGAGCCACCTATGTATGAGTCAATTGGTATGGCACCGCAAAGAATTATCCTTGAGCCCATGACCAAAACTCGGCTTTGAAGCACAAGTACCATCAAAATGGCTAATGGGAAAGAGTTGATCAATTTATCCATAATGGGGGGAGGGAGAGTTCATTGAGAGAACAACACTCCCCCTATGTCCATGCCTACACCTAAACAAGATATCAAGTTGAGTATGGTGGGGTGTGTAAGGGTTCAAGCTACATTTCTCGAATCAATGATATTTAGCTCATGTCGTAACTCGCGAAATCTTGCTTCATCCAAGGGCTTCATGAAAATATCTGCAAGGTTATCATGAGTGTTGACATACTTGAGCTTGATCTCCCCTTTCCTAATGTGATCCCGAATGAAGTGATACCGAATCTCAATATGCTTCTTCTTGAAGTGTTGCACCGGGTTGAGAGAGATCTTTATGGCACTTTCATTGTCACACAAAAGAGGCACTTCATCACAAGTGACACCGTAATTCTTCAAAGTTTGCCTCATCCATAGAAGTTGAGCACAACAACTCCCGACAGCCACACACTCTGCTTCGATGGACGAGAGAGACACACAACTTTGCTTCTTGGAAGACCAACTCACCAAAGAGAAACCAAGAAATTGGCAACCTCTGGAGGTGGACTTCCTATCCACTTTGTCTCCCGCCCAGTCTGAGTCTGAATAGCCCAAAAGATCGAAGTTGGCTCCTCTTGGGTACCATAAGCCAAAGTTTGGGGTATGAGCCAAATATCGAAAGATTTGCTTGACCACCACAAAGTGGCTTTCCTTAGGTGCGGCTTGAAACCATGCACAAATTCCCACACTCAACATGATATCCAGTCTAGATGCACAAAGGTAAAGCAAGGAGCCAATCATGGAGTGATATACCTTTTAATCCACCGCTTTACCATTGGGATATATGTCAAGTTGGCATTTGACGGGCATTGGAGTGTAAGCCGGCTTGAAATCACTTAGCTTGAATCTCTTGAGCATGTCTTGAGTTTATTTGGCTTGGTTGATGAAGGTTCCTTCTCTTCTTTTCTTGATTTCAAACCCGAGAAAGAACTTCAACTCTCCCATCATAGACATCTTGAACTTTGAGGTCATGAGAGCAGCAAATTCCTCATTGAAAGATTTGTTAGGGGAATCAAAGATAATATCATGAACATATAGTTGGCATACAAAAAACTCCCCTTTAACCTTCTTAGTAAAAAGGTTGGGGTCGATTTTCCCAATTTCAAACCCACGATCTTGCAACAACTCGGTAAGATGCTCATACCACGCACGTGGGGCTTGTTTAAGGCCATAGAGTGCCTTTTCAAGTTGGTACACATGATCAGGGAAATAGGGATCCTCGAACCCTGGGGGTTGTTTGACATACACCAACTCATTAATAGGACCATTAAGAAAAGCACTCTTCACATCCATTTGTTGCAACTTGAAGTTATGATGAGAAGCATAAGAAATCAACAAACGAGTAGATTCAAGGCGAGCAACGGGAGCAAAGGTTTCATTGTAGTCGATACCCTCAGCTTGGGAGTAGCCTTGTGCCACCAAATGAGCCTTGTTGCAAACAGTGATCCCATGAGCATCTTGCTTGTTCTTGAATACCCACTTGGTTCCAATGACGTTATGACTCCCCATTGGCCTTGGCACCAATCTCCACACCTGGTTGTGCTCGAAGTTGTTGAGTTCTTCATGCATGGCATTGAGCCAATCCGTATCCTTGAGCGCCTCATAGATCTTTTGGGGTTCGACACGAGAAACAAACGTGTGATGTTCACAATAGTTTGCTAATTGTCTACGAGTGCTTACCCCCTTTCTTATGCTTCCAAGCACATTCTTCATGAGATGACCATCATTTGTGAGCTTGGATGCAATCTTAGCGGCACGACGCTCCAATTCCTCCTCAGGTGTGAGAAGAGGAGCGGAAACTTGATCATCTTGAGCGCCGTCTTGAGCTTGTTCTTGATCTTGAGCTTGCTCTTGATCTTGAACTTGCTCGGAAGGGAGAAATCAACCTTGGGCATCACTTGGTGACTCACCGCCATCTTGAGGTTGATCTTGCCCTTGATCTTGTTCACTTGGTTGAGGGCCTTCACTTTGTTCTTCGGTAGCGTGTGGGTCTTGGGCCGGTGATGGCTCCACATGAGTGGAGCATTTTCCTTCTCCTTCGGCCACAAGGGGTTCCTCAATGGGTAGGATATGACCAACACCCATTCTTCTTATGGCTTGGGGAGTAATTTTTCATCACCTACATCACAAGTACCACTTTTCTCCACTTGGGAGCCGTTATTCTCGTCAAACTCCAGGTTACACGTCTCCTCAATGAGTCCCGTGGACTTGGTGAGGACACGGTAAGCATGAGAGTTTGTAGCATAGCCAACAAATATGCCCTCATGAGCTCTAGCCTCAAATTTAGACAAATGAACACCTTTCTTGAGAATGAAACACTTACAACCGAACACCCGGAAGTACTTGAGGTTGGGCTTGTTATCGCACTAGTAGAAAACATGGCTTTCGTTCGGGCCGGATAAGCCATTAGTCCCGGTTCAGTCACGAACCAGGACCCATGGGGGCATTGGTCTCGGTTCGTGAGGCCAGGGGCCTACCAAGCCTCGTGGGGGCATTGGTCCCGGTTTGTCTGGCCCCTTTGGTCCTGGTTGGTGGGATGAACCGGGACCAATGGGCCTTTCTCCTGGTCCACCACCATTGGTCCCGGTTGGTGGCTTGAACCGGGACCAATGGGTGTCCTTTAGTCCCGGTTCAAGCCATGAACGGGACCAATGAGTTGACTATATATACCCCCTCGCCTGCGAGCAGAGCACTCCACTGCTCTGTTTTTCTGGCCGACCATTGGAGAGCTTTGTGGTGCTCTAGCTCACCTCCTATGCACACGAGGTGTTCGATGGAATGCCCGAGCCGCACTACTTAAGCTTTCTACTCTCCAAGCTCGACCTCCAAGCTCCATTTTCCTCAATATTTGTCTAGGTTTAGCGGTCCGTCACGTCCCGTCCCCGTCTTCACCGCCGTCCATCGCCCGTGTCGATCTCTTCGCTGTCACTACCGTGGTGAGCTTGTTATTCTTATCTTCTTTCTGAAAGGAAAAAAATTCTTACTTGTATGTTTAGATAGATACTTGTATAATTTTCTTACTTTTATTATTGCTTCTTATTATTTAGTACGATGGTTTTGGTATCCGCCCCCGTCGGCCCTCGTCCTGTCTAAGATTCGGATGTGGTATATATTATCTTTATCACTATTTGGTTCATTTATTGTTTATGACAATTATGCCGACCAACGTGACATAGATTTTATTTATCTAGGAGGTATGTGAACCGGAAATTCCAACCAACCCTATTGTCGAGAGGTTAAATCTAGTTGAAGAAGAAAACAATTTCTTGAAGGAAAAAATAAAAAAAAATGAGGAGGAGAAGATGATATTGGAGTTGCATATTGCGGATGTCATCGATGATCACAAGTTCAAGATGGATGCAATGCGCTTGAAGATTAGAAAGATTAGAAAATATGCCATTCATATCGAGGCTTGGTATCATTATGCCGTTGGTTCAATTGTTACCTTGGTTGCGATTATGATCGCATTTGTTTTTGCATTGAAATGTTTTACATAGTTTCAATGTATGGTTTAATTAATTAGATGCTCTGGAGAGCTATATGTTGTTCACTGAGAACTATGTATGTACTTTGGTTTTAATGTGATGATGAACTTCTATTAATTTGGTCACTTAATTATCTATTCATGATGTTCTGTAATGGTTTTTGACACACTTAATTATATATAATGCATGCAGATGAACCGACAATGGATGTACGGTGACAGACACACCTCCGAGTACATTAAGGGTGTGCATAATTTTCTCGAAGTGGCTGAGGCAAACAAGCAGAATGGTTTTATGTGTTGTCCATGCCCTATATGTGGGAATACAAAGTCTTACTCTGACTAAAAAACCATTCACACCCACTTGCTTTATAAGGGTTTCATGCCACACAATAATGTTTGGAGCAAGCACGGAGAAATAGGGGTTATGATGGAAGACAGCGAAGAAGAAGAGGACGATGACAACTATGTGCCCCCTGAATATGGTGATGCTGCAACGGGGGAAGTTGTTGAAGATCAAGAGGAACCAGACGGTGTGCCCGATGATGATCTCCGCCGGGTCATTGTTGATGCAAGGAGACAATGCGAAAGTCAAAAGGAGAAGCTCAAGTTCGATCGCATGTTAGAGGATCACAAAAAAGGTTTGTACCCCAATTGCGAAGATGGCAACACAAAGCTCGGTACCGTACTGGAATTGCTGCAGTGGAAGGCAGAGAATGGTGTGCCTGACAAAGGATTTGAGAAGCTACTGAAAATATCGAAGAAGAAGCTTCCAAAGGATAACGAATTGCCCGACAGTACGTATGCAACAAATAAGGTTGTATGCCCTCTAGGATTGGAGGTACAGAAGATACATGCATGCCCTAATGAATACATCCTGTATCGTGGTGCGTACAAGGATTTGAATGCATGCCCGGTATGCGGTGCATCGCGGTATAAGATCAGACGAGATGACCCTGGTGATGTTGGCGGCGAGCGCCCCAGGAAGAGGGTTCCTGCCAAGGTGATGTCGTATGCTTGATACCATGGTTGAAATGCCTATTCAGAAACAAAGAGCATGCCAAGTTGATGCGATGGCACAGAGAGGACCGTAAGAAAGACGGGAAGTTGAGAGCACTCGCTGACGGGTCACAGTGGAGAAAAATCAAGAGAAAGTATTGGGAGGAGTTTGCAGGTGACGCAAGGAACATATGGTTTGGTTTAAGCGCGGATGGCATTAATCCTTTCGGGGAGCAGAGTAGCAATCACAGCACCTGGCCCGTGACTCTATGTATCTATAACCTTCCTGTTGGGGATATAACTATTAGGTATGACCCGCCAGGAGGGGTCGGGTTATACCTATAAGCATTCTTGAAGACCAACGCTCAAGGTTGAAGACGGCGGCTTAGTAACGACCCAAGGCCCAGAGGTGACTTAAGGCCCGTAATGATAAACCGCCGTATAAGTGTGACTTGTATTGTAAGACAAGAAAGATTAAGAGACCGAGCCGGATATTGTTTATAAGCCGGCCGGGACTCTATAGAGCCGCTGGGCGTCGACCTCTGTATATAAAGGGACGACCCGGCGGCGGTTTAGGACAAGTAACAACAACTCGAGAACTAGGTCAAGCGATTTGCTCTCTGGTGATCGAGACATAAGCAATCCCACTCAAAACTGGATCATAGGCTTTTACCTTCACCGTAAGGGGCCGAACCAGTATAAACCTCGTGTCCCTTGTCCCGTTTAACCCCTTCAAGATTCCTAGTTGTGATGGCTCCACGATGAAGTCCGTTCCTTAGGACATCTGACGTGACAATTCCACGATAGTTGGCGCCCACCGTGGGGCCAACGCATGGTGGATTCGAGTTCTTCAAGGGCAGCTTCGAAGGGCTCAAGGGATACGCTGTGGGCCAGATGACCAAGAGTCATCGCGGCAAGATCTACATCGATGATGCAGGCTGGGACCCCGATGCCAGCTCAATTGAGTACGGGTACCGGGTCTCCTTTGGCGGAACCCATGTCTTCATCGGCAAGATTGGCGAGCCGGTCCCTGAGCCGGACATATGCACCGACCTCGTCCAGACGGCTCAGTGTGCAAGACCCGCCCGGGCTCCGCCGGCTGTGAATCGTGCCTTCGTAGGATGAGTCCACGGAGGACCTTCTGAAGGATGTGCCTCTGGTGGTAAGACGGCCATCTACTCTGATGGTGAGTTGTCCACAGGTGAGACAGATTCGTTGTATTAATTGTAGGACGGCGGGCTCGGGGGCTGTTCTGATGGCAGCAGTATTCCAGACTGCCTTGAGCCGCCGAGCAGGGTTGGGATCTTCATGGCCGGCACACAACCTGTCCAAGATTCCACAGCTGCAGCAGCCATAACTTCCGGGTCAGCAGCAGCCGGGGCAGGAGGCCCTGTGCGCTCGCCGGCTCAGGTGTTGATGGATCTCATAGACAAGCTGACCACCCTGTTAACCGCCATCGTTAACCCGGCGGACCAGGCTCGTCATGATGCAGAGGTGGCGCAGTTAAAATTGGATATGGCACAGGCTAAAGAAGACCTAGCAGCGGAAGATGTCAGGATCACCGCAGAGAGGGCGGCTCTGGATCTCTAGGCTCAGGAAGATCCAGGCACATACCTTCCGGCTCACGCAGGACCAGAACGTGGCTAACAAGGTCATGAGGAGGAGGCATCAGAAGACTCAGTCTAGACTCCCCCCGGTTTATGATCCTTGGAATCTTTTTCACACGCCAAGGGCAGGGCCCAGTAACCCGCCGTGGCTTTCTCCGCATACAGGCAACCCGCCGTGGCTCTCTCCACGCGCAGGAGCGGACCATGTTGCGGCAACCGGAGACGGTGCGCCGGTTCAACCGCGGGTGATGGGAACCCCTTGCGTAAACATGGCACCGCCTCAGTATGTAACCACACCCCGGGTCACTATTCTAACCCATTGGAGAACATGATAGCGGCAGTTGCACGATTGGCGGCTCTCCCAATTGATGGTGACTCTCCGGCGGCGGTTGAGACCCGCCGGGTCAGGGAACTTCTTCAGACAGCTTTGGCACAGCAGGAGGCGTACTCATACAGTCGAGACAGGATCCACTCGACCGCTCGTCCAAGCCGAAGACCGAGTTATAGCAGGCACATGGATTCGGCGGCTGTTTCAATCAACGTCAGACGCCGTGACCAGCCAGGTGGGCTTAAGCAGGCGCGTCATGAGGCTGTTAACTTGGTGGATCAAGCAGAATACGGCAAGAGGCCGAGCAGGCGGCTCAGCAAGCGGCTCAGCAGGCAGCTGAGTAGGCGGTTCAGTTAACAGCTTACCAGCCGTATTCGGTTTATCCGATGACTTCTATTAAGGCAGGTGTAGCCACCAGGACCGGAGGAGTCCCCTGTCTGGTGCCGAATCTACGTAACGAGCGTCTGCCCAAGGATTTAAGGAACCTAGGAAGGTGCCAAATTACACGGCCGACTTACAGCCTGGGGCGTGGATTGAGAGTTATGAGATGGCTATGGAGTTGTTGGAGGTTAGTGATGCTGCAATGGCTAAATACTTCACCGTGATGTTGGATGGAACTGCCCGCACCTGGTTGAAAGGCCTGCCACCTAATTCAATCAGCTCTTGGGCGGAGTTAAAGACCCGGTTCATCCAGAACTTCAAAGACACGTGCAAGCAGCCCATGTCGATCGTGGATCTGACGAATTGCAAGCAAGAGGAGGGTGAGTCTACAACCCATTGGGTGCGCCGAGTTAAAGCCATAATACATTCATCTGATAGGATGGATGCCGGCTCTGCAGTCTTAATGTTGGAGAAAATTGCCGTTTCTTGCCTCTGAAACAAAAGCTGGACCGGCTCAAACGCGAGTGTAATGATATGGGCACACCGATGGCGGCTCTAGTTAAGTACGCTGATTCTGATAGTACCAAGGATCCCGAGTCTGATGATGACAAGGCAGGGAAGGGAAACAAGAACGGCAACGGCGAGGGCCCTCAGCACAACCCGGCAAATCAAGGAGGTAATAAACGTAAGGCTGACGACAGTTTGGATTTCGTGGCTAACACCAGCGGCGCAGGGTAATAACCAGCGGCGCAAAGGGAGGCCACCTCCCCGATCTGGCGGGTCAGGCCCCACACTTGAGCAATTGTTGAATGAGCCCTGTCCGAGACACGACACTCAGCAGAAGCCGGCTACCCATTTGTGGAAGGACTGTACGATCATGAAGGCCTTTAAAAATTCCAACATGTTTGATGGTAACAATGGACAGGGCGGCGGATCAGGTGGCGGCGGGTTTTATGGCCCGGGCAGCGGGTCAAATCCCAATTTCCAAAATTCCCACGGCAACCAAGGTGGATATAACCAACAGTCTGGCCAGGGCGGTCAGCAACAACAGCAAGGTGGATACCAGAGCCATCCAAAGCAGTTGAATGGTGGGCAATATCATGTGTTTACCACCAATTTATGTAAACGAGACCAGAAGCTTCATAAGAGGGCTATGAATATGGTTGAGCCGGCAATTCCTCATTATTTGAGGTGGTCTGAGCAACCTATCATATGGAGTAGAGAGGATCACCCTCCCCGGGTTGACAATCCGGGTCACTTAGCCCTGGTGGTGGCCCCTCAAGTGGGTGGATACAAATTCACTAAAGTACTCATGGATGGAGGCAGCAGCATCAATATCCTCTATTATGAGACCTTCCGTCGCATGGGGCTAACTGATAAGAACCTTAAGCAGTCCAACACTGTTTTCCATGGCGTCCTACCCGGTAAGTTGGCGTATCCGGTCGGCAAGATCGAATTGGAGGTAGCCTTTGGAGATGAATATGACTCTAGAGCTTAGAAGTTGACGTTTGAAGTTGTCAAGATCAAAAGCACGTATCACGCTCTGTTCGGGCGACCGGCTTACGCCAAATTCATGGCCCGGCCATGTTATGTGTACCTGCAGCTCAAGATGCCGGGTCATAAGGGAACCATTACGGTTCACGGAAGCCGGAAGGTGGCCCTGGAATGTGAAGAAGGTGACGCGGCTTATGCTGAGTCGGTCTATGCAACGGAAGAGTTAAAATTCTACAAGGACAATGTTGACCCGGCAGACATGAATCTTTAAAGAAGCCAACCACAGAGCATGATCCGATCATGAAGTTTAAGTCGGCAGATGATACTAAGCTCGTTGATCTTGTGTCTGGCGACTCTTCTAAGCAGTTCAGTATCAGTGCTAATTTGGATCCCAAATAGGAAAGCACGCTCATCGAGTTCATCAGTGAGAACCGGGACATCTTTGCATGGAAACCTTCTGACATGCCGGGTGTAACGAGAGAACTCGCTGAGCACACTGTTAACATTGATCCAAAGTTTAAGCTGGTCAAGCAGTTTCTTCGGCAGTTTAATGAAGAGAGGCGGAAGGCCATTGGTGAAGAAGTAGCCTGGCTCTTGGCAGCATGGTTTATCATCGAAGTCTTTCATCCGGAGTGGTTGGCTAACCCAGTGCTTGTAATTAAGAAAAACGGCACTTGGCGTGTGTGTGTGGATGACACGGACTTAAACAAGGCTTGTCCAGCTGATCCTTTTGTTCTCCCTCGTATTGATCAAATCATTGATGCTACGGCGGGTTGTGAGCGTTTGAGCTTTTTTTATGCTTACTCTGGTTATCATCAGATCAAGATGGCGGTTAAAGACCAGGAGAAGACGGCATTCATTACTCCGTTTGGAGCTTTCTGCTATGTTTCAATGCCTTTTGGGCTTAAGAGTGCCCAGGCGACTTACCATCGATGTGTGCAGAATTGTCTTCATAATCAAATTGGGCGCAATGTTCATGCTTATGTGGATGACATAGTGGTTAAATCCAGAGAGAATGAGACCTTGATTGACGATCTCAAGGAAACCTTTGACAATCTTCGGGTTTACAAGATGATGCTTAACCCGATCAAGTGTGTTTTTGGTGTGCCTGCAGGCAAGCTTTTGGGTTTTCTGGTTTCTAACAGGGGCATCGAGGCTAACCCGGAGAAGATTAAAGCCATCACTTCTCTGGCCAAACTAGCATGTATCAATGACGTTCAACGTTTGGCGGGTCGTATCGCTGCCCTAAGCCGGTTCATAAGCCAGTTAGGAGAGAAGGCCCTGCCGCTATATCAAATAATGAAGAAGACAGATAGCTTTATCTGGAGCGATGCCGCGAATGCTGATTTTGAAGATCTGAAGAGGCAGTTAGCTGCGCCGCCGGTTCTTGCTGCTCCCATTGACAAGGAGCCCTTATTATTATATGTAGCTGCTAAGGCACGTGCGGTCAGCGTGGCCATTGTGGTGGAGCGCAAGGAGGTGGGAAAGGAACATCTGGTTCAATGGCCGGTTTACTATATCAGCGAGGTTCTGATTGAGTCTAAGCAGCGTTATCCACATTGGCAGAAGCTCGTCTATGGGGTGTTCATGGCAAGTCGGAAGCTTAAGCAATACTTCCTGGGCCACCCCATCACTGTGGTTAGTTCTGCCCCTTTAGGGGATATCATTCAAAACAGAGAGGCCACGGGGCGAGTCGCCAAATGGGCCATTGAGCTTGGGACTCATGCCTTAAAATATGTGCCACACACAGCTATCAAGTCCCAAGCGCTGGTTGATTTCATCAATGATTGGACAGAGCTGCAGATGCCTGAAGACAAGCCAGACAACATGTATTGGACAATTCATTTTGACGGGTCTAGGCAATTGGAAGGCTCGGGAGCTGGAGTTGTTTTGACTTCCCCTCGAGGTGATAAATTTCGCTATGTGCTCCGGTTGATGTTTCCCTGTATTAACAATGCAGCCGAGTATTAAGCCTTACTCCATGGTCTCTGGATGGCTAAGGAGATGAACCTAAGCCGGGTACAATGCTTCGACGACTCAGACCTAGTGGCTCAGCAGGTATCAGGCAAGTGGGATTCTAAGGATCCTCTCATGGCGGCTTATCACCGTGAAGCTGATGCAATTGCGGGATACTTCAAGGGTTATCAGGTGGAGCACATTGACCGAAGGAAGAACGAGGCGGCTAATGCTTTAAGCCGGCTCGGTTCTCAGCGTAAGCCGGTGCCGCCCAACACCTTTTTGGATGTTCTACATAACCCTTCTGTCAAGTTACCTACAGAGGAGGACTTGGCGATTCCTGACCCGGAAGCACAGTTGGTGGCGGCTCTTCATGTCATTCCAGATTGGACGGTGCCATACCTGGCTTATATGACCCGGGGCGAGTTACCTGAGGATGAAACATTGGCCAGGCAGATAACCCGGTGGTCTAAATCCATGACAATTGTCAATGGCAAGTTGCATCATTGCAGTGTTACAGGGGCGTTTCAGCGTTGCATCTCTCGTGAAGGAGGCCAAGAAATTATACGTGAGATCCATGAAGGGGATTGTGGTCATCATGCCGGGTCAAAATCCCTTGTGGTCAAGGCCTTTCGTCATGGGTTTTATTGGCTGACGGCTCATGCTGATGCGGAGGATCTGGTTAGTAAATGTGACGGTTGTCAGAAGTTTTCAAGACGGGCTCATGTGCCGGTTCAAGAATTGAGGATGATTCCAATTACTTGGCCGTTCGCAGTATGGGGGCTTGATATGGTTGGGCCTTTCAAAAGGTCCAAAGATAAAAAGACCCACCTCTTGGTGGCGGTTGATAAGTTCACAAAGTGGGTTGAGGCAGAGCCTGTTAGTAAGTGTGATGCAGCCACGGCGGTTCAATTTATGAAGAAGGTGATATTTCGCTTTGGCTTTCCACACAGCACCATAACAGACAATGGCACTAATCTGTCTAAAGGCGCCATGAAGGAATTCTGTCAACATGAGCATATCCGGCTTGATGTTTCATCAGTGGCTCACCCTCAGTCCAATGGTCAAGCCGAGAGAGCCAATCAGGAGATCTTGAAAGGCATCAAGCCCCGGCTTTTGGTCCCACTGTAGCGGACGCCGGGGTGTTGGGTTGAGGAGTTACCCTCCGTGTTATGGAGCATCAACACTACTCCTAATAGATCTA
Source organism: Triticum aestivum (assembly GCF_018294505.1). Classification (NCBI taxonomy): domain Eukaryota; kingdom Viridiplantae; phylum Streptophyta; class Magnoliopsida; order Poales; family Poaceae; genus Triticum; species Triticum aestivum. Next base: position 553,402,527 of record NC_057807.1, read on the forward strand.
CGGGTTATACACCTTTCTTCATGGTCTATGGAGCCCAGGCGGTTCTCCCTTCTGACATCCGTCATGACTCGCCTCGTGTGGCGGCTTATGTTAAACCAGACAATGAACAGGCGCGTTAGAATGATCTCGACCTGTTAGATGAGCAGAGAGACTTGGCAGCAGCTCGCTCGGTGATTTACTAGCAAGACTTGCGCCGATATCACAGCCGCCGTGTTAAGTCCAAAACCTTTCAGGAAGGTGATTTGGTGCTCCGGCTCATCCAGGATCAAACTGATGCACACAAGTTATCACCGCCTTGGGAAGGACCCTTTGTGGTTAGCAAGAACTTGAATAACGGGTCATATTACCTTATCGATGTTCGAGAGCACAAAGACTCACGTAAGTCAGAGGAGGAGACCCGGAGGCCGTTGAATATTGCTCATCTTCGGCCCTACTACACTTGAGCCATAGGCTCCCCTGATGTACATATTTTTGCCAATGTATATATTATGACAAATAATAAAGCAGTACCTCTGTCCTTATTTCCCGCACATCAAGGTAAATTTGTCATTATCATTGTCATTATTCTTTCACATGATCACTTGGGGGCTGATCACATTTGATCCGGATTAACCCGTTTGATCCGGCTTATGATCATATTCAAATCTAGCCGTTAAAAATTATGATCACTAGGGGGCTTCCTGTTCAAACATAGGTCGTATTCGAACCAAAGAGAACATAGCTGTCAGTACCCTTTTGATTGGTGCACTGCCGAGCTTACTTGGGGGATTCTTGATCGTATTCGAATCATAGCTTAACCCCTTTGGGAACCGACTTTGATCGTATTCGAATCAGAGTCGTTAAAAAACTCTCAAGGTCATTAGGGGGCTTCCTGTTCAAACATAGGTCGTATTCGAACCAAAGAGAACACAGCTGTCGGTACCCTATTGATCGGCGCAATGCCAAAGCCATTGGGGGCTACATGATCTTATTCGAATCCTAGCTTACACCCCTTTGGAACGGTTCACTAATCGTATTCGAATCAGTAGCCTTGACATTTTTTACTTCTCTCTTGATTTAAGTTGTCTTTGGAAACCCCCTTGTTTGACTTGAGATTTTTTCTGAGGCTTACAACTTTTAAGTATGCTTCCTGTAACCCGGCTCAGTATTAACTGATGAGCTATTGATCCATCAGCATCATTGCCCCTCTGAAATTTTTGAGTATCCAAAGATTGGGTTATCACCCTTACTGACCGGATCATATAAACCGGTGGTGCAAATTCGAGAGGTATTAAGGATAAGTCTGTTGAAGGATAGCTTTCGAAACCCGATCAAGCATATGGTCAGCAGATGATAAGTAACACGGATGGATATAGCACGGCGGCTTAATAATGTTAACCGTCAAAACATGCATGATGGCACGGCCATAACAAAGTTATCTCTATCCTATTACAGGACTCATCGAGTCCAAATATTTCACATTGTTTTTTCCACCCCAGGTATGAGCCGCCATGACAGGTTCACCTTCAGGATTGCCCGGAAGCGTCCGGGTTAGCCCTCTCCGCGTTTGCGCCCTGCTCCTTTTCCTGGAAGGTTGATGATGACCAGTCAATGTTGTTCAAGGCTTCAAATTCGGCTTCATCGTCAACAAGACCGGCCGGGTCAACTTCAGGAGCAAAGGTATGCTTACGAGGTGGAGGAATCAGACTGGTCACGTCGTATTGAGGCATTGGAATTCTTCGATTTTCTTCATCATAGCCCGCCTGGTACTTGGTAAGATCTACTTCACTTGCTATCATAGTCACCACGGGGCGTATCTCTTTGACACAGGCGAGAAAATCTGTGTCTTCAAACGGCGTGTCGTCTTCCTTCAGGCTTGGATAACCAATGGCAATGTCCACCGGGTCTAGTTCTGGTAGCCAGGCTTTAGCCCGGCTTAGAGCATTTATCGCTCCGGCTCTTGCAGCTGACCGTCTCAGTTCATTGATCCATTGCGGAAGAACTAAAAGCTTCTTCCAGACATGCGCTAGGAGGGTTGGCACTTCATTGGACAAAGCCACCGAAGCAAGGGTACGTTGAGACCCGGCGTACAATTGCTCCACCAAGGTGTACACTGCCTTTAGCTTAGTCGGCATGTTTTGGTTCAAGTTTGAACTCCTGGGGCTTGTATAAGAAAATCAGGAGAATTAATTCCAGGCATGTGATCTATCGCACGGCTTAGATATTTACACAATGGTAAGGCGACTTACCAAAGATGGCTGAGACCATTTGAGAAATACGGCACTTTAAACCGGATAATTCACCAGTGATTTCTTCTAGAGCCGCCTCTGCTTTCTCAGCTCGGCTTATCAGCGTGGTCTTTTCATCTGCCCAGGCTTTCCTTTCAACCTCAAATTCTTTCTTCAGTTTTTCTTGTTCAGAAACAGTGAATTCAAACTTGGTGTCGGCCTTTTCAAGTTCCGTCTCTTGGATATTAAAGCGGCTCTTCAGATTAGTCACCTTGGACTCAAGTTGGCTCGTGACGGTCTATACAAGTGCAAAGTTCAAGTCAAGCAAATTGTTTATGCACTATTACAAGTCCCAAGAATTTTGCAAGCAATAATGCTTGGCACTTGGGGGCTAATGTCCCAAAGAGTTTTCTATGGCAGTTCATCAGATGGTGGTTTATAAGACTAAGTCCCAAACATTTTGCAAGCAATAATACTTGGCACTTGGGGGCTAATGTCCCAAAGAGATTTCTAAGACGGTTCATCAGATGCTGGTTTATAAGAAACCATAAGAATTTCTCTATATCAAGAACCGGCTCAACCATATTGGTTAAGCCGCCCCTTGGGGACTACATGGTAAGCCGATTTTTTTTCATTATGTTGCTAAGTTTGTTTCTAAGTCTACAACATAAGCAACATAAGCCGCAGACTTAGGGGGCTAATATACTAAAGGATAATGAACAAAAGAGGACGAGTTATACCTCGAATTTGTGGTGCATCTGCTTCACCATGTCAATCTCGAGTTTCCGGCTGCTACGCACTTGGCTCATATATCCAGAGAAGATATCTCCAATGCTCATATGAGCATAATTAGTGACATCCATCTTGACCCGGCGCTGGTCCAGAAGTTCTTCCTTGGCGGAGCATTTGGCCAGTACAGTTGGCCTCCCCGGCTCAACATAGCCGGTTCTGGTAATCTCCACATCAGCATTGGAAGGATCATCTGTCCGGACTGGGCTAGGATCCTACGGATTCTCCGACTCATTGACAGCTTGATCAGTGGGCAGGTCGGTGGCAGGAGGAGTTAAGTCTTGAGCTGGTTCAGGCGGCGGCTCATGAGTGGTTAAGTCTGGCATGACTGTCTCAAGACCCAGCTCAGTCGTAACCCTATCCTCAGTCGATTTGTTTTTTCTAACCCTTTTGCTGGGTTTAGCTTGACCACTGTTCCAAAATAAAAGATTAATACAGGTGCAAGGGATTTAAATAAATGCAAGATGAGCGGGTTAGCATACCCTGGAGCAGTCTTGAAGGCTGGCAGATTGGATTGCAATGACTCGCCGGAGGAAGGGGAAGTATCCTGATAATCCGAGTCAGAGGGATTGACTGGTTGACGAAAGAGACCCGCCAAGGGGTAAAACTTATTTAAAGTAGGGGTAACCTCATTTCGGTGTTTCCTTGGAGTATTTGGTAAGTCGGACGATAGCTCCACGTCTTTGCTGGTCCGGGTCTGCCTCCGGCTCTCATGAATTTCTTGCTTCAAAAGAAATTGAGTATCGTGATGAGCTAGAGGATGAGAAAATCTTACTTTCCGGGTCACCCTGCGGAGTTTCTGTCTTGGCAAAGGCTCGGAGTCGGAGGAAAGGATAGTTACCTCATCAGCCTTGCTCCGGCTTGTCCCAGTGTCCTCCTGCTGATGATCAGTGTCAATAAGGTGATTAAACAATAAGCCAAGAGAGTCAAGGGCTACCTCCGACTCAGAAGAGTCCAATAGCCGAAGCATGTCAGAAACGAAGGATTTCTTGCCCCTATTTCTTACAACTTCTTTCCTGGCGGCTTTCTTTTCCTTCCTTGCTCTCTTGGCATCTTCATGATCATATTTAACTTTCCAAAATTTATCACCCGCCTGCAAGGATTAAGCATATTTATGAGCACGAGAGAAGCATTAAGAAACATTTCATATGGATGGTTTACCTTTGGAGCCGGGTTATCTTTGCAGAAAGGGGCTAGACCCACTCTGCCACAATCCGCCAGACTCTCGTTGAGGAGAGATTTGGTCATGTCATCAACAACATGAGCAGGTAAGTTGACAGGGCCGGCTATGGCGCAGGGGATCATTCTTGGCGCCGGTATATTCGCACATTAAGACGGGGTGGCGGCTCAATGGAATAACTCGCCAGGCAAGCCATACACGAACCAGGTCAATACCAGTCAACCCATTCCCCAGCAGAGCCTTGATCTTGGCCAGAGTAGGAGCAAGGGATTTGCTCTCTGCGGCAGTAATCTTGTCAGGCAGAGGATGATTGGTGTCAAGACGAAGGGCACGAAAGCCGGGCAGAGGGTTCTCGTCAGCCGGAGAGGTGTCCTTGCAGTAGAACCATGTCATGTTCCAGTCTTTGGGATGGCTTGGCGGGTTAGCATATGGAAAAATCACATCTCTGCGGAGCTGGATTGAAACTCCGCCAAGTTCCAAGCTCTGGCCGCTGGCGCATTCCGTCTGGCGGTTTAAGTAGAACAGTTCTCTGAAGAGCAGTAAATTGGGCTCTTCACCAAGGTAAACTTCGCTGAATACTTGGAAGTTGCAGATATTAGACACGGATAGGGTCCAATGTCTTGTGGGTGAAGATCAAAAAACTTCAGCACATCTTTGAAGAACTTTGAACCAGTAGGAGTAAAACCCCGGTTCATATGATCTGTGAAAACAATAACCTCCCCTTCTTTGGGTTGAGGAACTTCTTTGTCCGGGTTAGGAGCACGATAATGCATGACTTCTTTCTTCGGCAGATAGCCGGTTGTCACAAAGTCATTCAAGGTGCTGTCAGTGACAATGGATTTCACCCAGTTGCAAGAGGTAGGTGCCTTGGGCGCCATCCTGTTTGAAAGCCTAAGACAAAATAATAAGGGCCGGTTCAAATTTAAGCCGGACATGATAACAGTCTTACTGTGAGTAGCAAAATGGCGACTTATGAAGGGGCCTAATGGTATAAGGATAATTATGTCCTGGTTACTTAAGCCGCCATAGGTTTTATAAGCTGTCAGCATGTTTCTACCAATAGAGGTGGTCCAGATGATTAATTGAGTATTACTTCCTTATAAGCCGGTGATCAGAGTCGCCATGACTGGATAAATCTAACAGAGTATGGATTTTGCCTAAGTGTTGTACAAACAGGTTTCACAGTTTGCAGCAGTTATTTTGGATCAAATAAAGGTTTAGAAAAGAAAAATTACTAGACCTAAAAACAGGGCGCAGAGAAGTTCATATGCTACAATGAGGTTCTCTTACAAGGAAAGGAGATCTATTGATAATCAAAATGGATGCGGAACACTAACCGCATCAGATCCATGGGGTTCTTTGGATCAGGCGAAGCCATGGCAAGGAAAAACACAAGCACTCCGATGAACTATGCCCGTACAAAGGAACACGACTGGCCCTAGTGCAGATCTATGGCGTGGAAAGGGGAAGCACTTACTGCGGAGGATCTGCGGAGGAGGAGCGCTGCCGTTCTCTGGTCAAAGTCAAGTCGATGCAGTGGCCAAGCTTGACGAGGACGAAGGGCGCAGTGGCGACGGCGGTGGAGCTCCGGTGGCAGATGGGGGTGAGAGGAAAACGATGCGAATGGAGAAAAAGAGGAGACCTAGTTGGGTCTATTTATAAGGAAATACCTGCTGAATGGGCGCGAAAAACGAGGAGGCTGAAAAAAACATAGTTATCCAGCTACAAAGGCGCCTCGGTTTTCGGATGGTCATTAAGACAGAGATCCGTTGAGATGCATTGGACAATATGCATTTATAATAGGTGACGTCATGTCCGGTTACCACAAATTCGAAGGGTGACGTCATGGCGGGTTACAGAATTTTCATAAGCAAGGAGCAGACGATTTTTTCTTAAATGTCAAAGATTGACATGAACCAGTTCAAATCAATCTGGGGCCTAATGTTGGGGATATAACTATTAGGTATGACCCGCCAGGAGGGGCCGGGTTATACATATAAGCATTCTTGAAGACCAACGCTCAAGGTTGAAGACGACGGCTTAGTAACGGCCCAAGGCCGAGAGGCGACTTAAGGCCCGTAGTGATAAACCGCCGTATAAGTGTGACTTGTATTGTAAGACAAGAAAGACTAAGAGACCGAGCCGGATATTGTTAATAGCCGGCCGGGACTCTGTAGAGCCGCTGGGCGTCGACCTCTATATATAAAGGGACGAGCCGGCGGCGGTTTAGGACAAGTAACAACAACTCAAGAGCTAGGTCAAGCGATTTGCTCCCTGGTGATCGAGACATAAGCAATCCCACTCAAAACTGGATCGTAGGCTTTTACCTTCACCGTAAGGGGCCGAACCAGTATAAACCTCATGTCTCTTGTCCCGGTTAACCCCTTCAAGCTTCCTAGTTGCAATGGCTCCACGACGAAGTCCGTTCCTTAGGACATCTGACATGACAATTCCACGACATTTCCTCCTTGGTTGTGCATGAAGCGGAAGTTCATTATGATGCCAGTTCTCATCCAAGGCCCTAAGCAACCAGTCAACGACATTGATGTGTACCTAAGGCCATTAGTTGAAGAACTTTTACAACTGTGGATTGGAAATGGTGTATGTGCATGGGATGAGCACAAACAGGAGAAATTTGACCTGCATGTGTTGCTGTTTGTCACCATCAATGATTGGCCTGCTCGTAGTAACCTTTCAGGACAGACAAACAAGGGATACCACGCATGCACGCACTGTTTAGATGACACCAAAAGTATATACCTGGAAAAATACAGGAAGAATGTGTACTTGGGGCATCGTCGATTCCTTCCGACCAACCATCAATGTCGAAAGAAAGGCAAGCACTTCAAAGGCGAGGCAGATCACCAGAAGAAGACCGCCATGCGTACCGGTGATCACGTACTTGCTATGGTCAATGATTTAAAAGTAATCTCTGAAAGGGTCCCGATGGACTATCTGTTTCGAATGACGCTAAGGGTCACGCACCCATGTGGAAGAAGAAATCTATATTTTGGGACCTACCCTACTGGAAAGACCTAGAGGTCCGCTCTTCAATCGACGTGATGCACGTGACGAAGAACCTTTGCGTGAACCTGCTAGGCTTCTTGGGCGTGTATGGGAAGACAAAAGGTACACCGGAGGCATGGGAGGACCTGCAACGTTTGCACAAAAAAGACGGCATGCCTCCAAAGCAATATGAAGGTCCTACCAGCTACGCTCTTACCAAAGAAGAGAAGGAAATCTTCTTTGAATGCATGCTTAGTATGAAGATCCTATCTGGCTACTCGTCAAATATAAAGGGAATAATAAATATGGCAGAGAAAAGGTTCCAGAACCTAAAGTCTCACTACTGCCACGTGATTATGAGCAACTGCTTCCGGTTGCATTGAGGGGGCTTCTACCGGAAAACGTTCGATTAGCCATTGTGAAGCTATGTTCATTCCTCAATGCAATCTCTCAGAAAGTGATCAATCCAGAAATCCTACCAAGGTTAAGGAGTGATGTGGTGCAATGTCTTGTCAGTTTTGAGCTGGTGTTCCCACCATCCTTCTTCAATATCATGACGCACGTCCTAGTTCATCTAGTCAACGAGATTGTTGTTCTGGGCCCTGTATTTCTACACAATATGTTCCCCTTTGAGAGGTTCATGGGAGTCCTAAAGAAATATTTCCGTAACCGCACTAGGCCAGAAGGAAGCATCTCCATGGGCCATCAAATAGAGGATGTCATTGGGTTTTGTGTTGACATCATTCCTGACCTTAAGAAGATAGGTCTCCCTCAATCGCGGTATGAGGGGAGACTGGGTGGAAAAGGCATGCTAGGAGAGGACTCAATAATATGTAGGGACGGGCTTTCTTGGTCTCAAGCACACTTCATGGTTCTACAGAATTCTACCTTGGTGACCTCATATGTCGATGAACACAAGAACATTCTGCGCTCCAAACACCCGGACCAGTGTGACGGCTGGATTACATGTGAACACATCAGGAGTTTTGGCAGTTGGTTCAAAACACGTCTCAGGTGTGACAACACTGTTTCTGATGACCTGTACTCATTGGCGAGGGAACTATCTTCTATTGTAATGACATACAAAGGGTACGAGATAAATGGGAATATATTTTACATGATCACCCAAGATCAAAAGAGCACCAACCAAAACAGTGGTGTCCGCTTTGATGCAGCAACCAAGAGGGGAAAGGACACATATTATGGTTACATACTGGATATATGGGAACTTGACTATGGATATGATATTACGGTCCCTTTGTTTAAGTGCAAATGGGTCAATCTATCAGGAGGCAGGGTACAGGTAGACCCACAGTACAGAATGACAAGAGTGGATCTGAACAATCTGGGGTACACAGATGAGCCATTCGTCCTAGCCAATGATGTGGCGCATGTTTTCTATGTGAAGGACATGTCTACCAAACCGAGAAAAAGAAAAGATAAGGAAGCAGATACATCATACGATGAGCCAAAGCGCCACATAGTTCTTTCAGGAAAAAGAGACATCATGGGATTGGAGGGCAAGACAGACGTGTCTGAAGATTATGAAAAGTTTCATGAAATTCCTCCCTTCAAAGTCTAGGTTGACCCAAGCACCCTGTTAAACGATGAAGATTATCCATGGTTACGACGCAATAAGCAAAGAACACAAGCGAAGAAAAAGTGAATACTTTCTATCAACAACTATTATGATGATGCCTTTGATGTATAATATCACTGCAGTTACATTTGAACAAATGAAATCCCTTTGTAACAGATGAGTTTTCGTCTGAAACCCTGATACTTCCAAAGAGATTGTCTGTTTTGTACACGAAGTGCATCCAGTTTTTTTTTGTAACCCTCTCAACTTTTTAGCACATGCTATGTGGGTGAAATGATGATACCATGCCAACTTTCAACCTTTTGAGAGTTCATTTGAAATGTTTTTCAATTTCAGGGATCAACCAAAAAGCTTTTATAAACCTCTAGTATTATTGAAACTAAAATTATATAAAATTTATGCAACTAAAATTATCAAAGTATTTTCTGTTCAAAACATTAAAAGTAAAAAAGAATTTTCATAAAATAAATAAAAAAGCAAAAAAGAAAAGAAAAGAAATAAGTAGAAACAAAATAAAATAAATAAGTAGAAACAACATAAACTTTAATAAATAAGTAGAAACAAAATAAACTTTAATAAAGTAAAATAAATAAACTATAATAAAATAAATAAATAAATAATTTTCATAAAATAAATAAAAAAGAAAAAAGAAAATAAAAGAAATAAGTAGAAACAAAATAAAATAAATAAGTAGAAACAAAATAAACTTTAATAAATAAGTAAAAACAAAATAAACTTTAATAAAGTAAAATAAATAAACTTTAATAGAATAAATCAAATTAGCAACAGTAAGTAGAAACAAAATAAAATAAATAAAGCAAAAAAAAAGTGCCACCTACTGGGCCACCACGGCCTGAATACGACTAGAAACCCAATCATGGGCCAGGATTCAGGCCCGCAGTCGGCCCAGCAGGCCCACAGACACACAGTGACAGGTTAAGCCCGAAAGCCTGCAGTTGAGAGGAGTTCGAGAGGGTGAGCGCAATAGCGCTTATAAACCACTCTCGGGCTCTCTCAACTAGCGAGGTGGGACTAAAATTTTGACGTGGGAAACACAAGGCCTTTGGTCCCGGTTGGTGGCACCAACCGGTATTAAAGGGGTGCTTTGGTCCTGGTTCATGGCACCAACCGGGACCAATGCCCACCTTTAGTCCTGGTTGGTGCCACCAACCAGGATCAAAGGCCTCTACTTCCCGCCCATTGGGCTGCTGAAAAGAGACCTTTGGTCCCGGTTCGTGGCACCAACCAGGACTAAAGGGGGGCATTGGTCCCGGTTGGTGCCACGAACTGGTACCAATGCTTCGTGTATATAAGCAAGACTTTGTGAAAATTTTCACTTCTCATCTCGCAGTTGTCACCCCGATGACATCGACGCCGCCAGGCTGCCGCCCCCGTCCGCCGTCTCCGTCGTCGCCATCGCCCCTGCCCTGGCCTCACCGCACCCTGCCCCGGCCTCAACGCGCCCTGCCTCGGCCTCGTCATCGTCGAGCCCTGCCCTAACCTCGCCGCGTGCTGCCCCGACCTCGCCCTTGCGCACGCCGAGCGCCCTGTCCCGACCTCGCCGCCGCTCGCCTGCACTATGAGCCTCACCGCGACGTTCCCCCTCCTCTTCCCCCCCCCACGCCCTAACGCTGCTGCCCGCCCGACACCGACGACACGAAGGCCATGTTCACATATATAGAATTTTTTTGTTCATATTGTAGTAGATGATGATGATGATGATGTATGTATGTTCATATGCAAAAGTTAGGATTTTTTTCTGTTCATAGATTTTTTTGGTGATATTATTGTAGAATATGCAAATGTTTGTATAGAATTTTTTATAGAATTTTTTTTTGTTCATAGAATTTTTTATAGTTTTTTTCTGTTGTAATTTTGTTCATAAAGTTTTAGGATAAAAAAGAAGAAGAAGAAAAAGGGAGGATGATAAGTTTCATTTACTTTTAGGATTATTTTAGTTTATGTTTAGTTAGGAAGAAGGAAAAGAGAAAGGAGAAGAAGAAGAGGAGGAGAAATAAATAAGAAGAGGAAAAAAGGAAAAAAAAAAGAGGAGAAGAAGAAAGGAATAGAGGAGAAGAAGAAAATAGAGTAATTTCTATTTTTTTTCTTCTTCACCTCTATTCCTTTCTTCTTCTCCTCTTTTTTTCTTCTTTTTTTTCTTCGATCTTCTCCTCTCTCTATTCCTTTCTTCTTCTCCTTTTTTTCTTCTTCCTCCTCTTCTTATTTTTTATCGGGTATGTCGTTATCGACATACCACCTCCCCGATAACTTCGACATGACGGGGGGGGGGGGGGGTTGATATACCCCCTACCATAACTTTGACATGAGGAGGGGGGAGGGAGTCGAGGGGTCGAGGGTTCGAGGGTCGAGGGTTCTAGGGTTCTAGGGTCTAGGGTTCGATGGTCAAGGGTCGAGGGTTCGAGGGTCGTCGAGGGGCTGAGGGTTCGAGGGTCGAGGGTCGTCGAGGGGTCGAGGGTTCGAGGGTCGAGGATCGCCGAGGGGTCGAGAGGTTCCCTAGTGTCAAAGTATTGAAGAAATCCATGGCTTCGTCATTAGCCGGAAGTAACCGGGGCATGATGGTACGAAGTTCTCCAAAGTTATTCTGGAACGGACTCCCGGATAGGATAATCCGCCTTTTGGTACAAATTTCAGTAAAGGCCTTCCAAATAGCGATATTAGGAAGGCTCTTGCTGTACTTTGTACCAAAAAGCGAATTATCCTATCTGGGATTCCGTTCCAAAATAACTTTGGAGAGCTTCGTACCATCATGCGCCTGTTACTTTCTCCTAATGATGAAGATATGGTTTTGTTGAATTCTTTGACACTAGACAAGCGTCAGACAATCATGAGAGAGACGGTCTGACCCAAACCCTACAAGCGCCGCCGAGGCCACCCAAATTTACCAAGTTAAAAGAGCGTTGTCGTCGAGGCCACCCCGAACCCTTGAAGCATTGCCGAGGCCACCCCAAACCCTAGAGAAGCATCGAGGCCACTAATTAATATAATTCCTTGTTGTGATTAGCTAGCTAGGTCTATGTTTGCCACTAATATATCCATCTGTCATGTTTGTATAATAATTGCCATGTTGTAATATTTGCAGAAACTATGGAGCACGACCGAGACGAGGAAGCAGAACAGGTGTTGGGGGACATAATCGCAGTCGGAGGTGATGTCATGTCGTATATCAACAAAACCGATGGTCTGGAAGAAGAGGGTGAAGCAGGCTATGGTTATCAAACAACGGAGGAGGAAGGACATGATTATGATGGCTCCGATGACTGAATGTCGGTGCAAGAAGGAGATCGTGATGACGGCTCCGATGACCGAATAGAGTCCAGCCAGGTATATATATTAATTAAGCCTGTGTTGACTAGCTAATTGATGCATTTAGTGTTTTGGTATGTACATATATTAACTCTTCTTTCTTCTTTTATAGCCCTTCGGATCAAGCAAAACTTCGGTAACGAAACGAGGCCCGAAGAAAAAGTTACGCGCGGATGAAAGGTTCACGATCATAGAAATCGCGCGCAATGGCCAACCGATTAAACCCCTTCGGACCAAGGAAGCATTTTCTGCTCAGTGTGGGGTTCTTGTTAGGGACATGATCCCGATCAGCATCGAGCTATGGAATCAGCCTAAGAACGAAGAGCTTCAAGTTTCTTTTGTCGAAGATAGACAGAAAGATGATCTTTGGAAAGCGCTGAAGGTATATTTCACCCTACCGGAAGAGGAGGATCCGGAGAATCCTGTTATAGAGCCATTGATCAAGTCCTGTGCTCTCAAGAAGATGGCAGATCTATTCAAGAGGTGGAAGAATGAGTTGAAAGCAACGTATGTCGACAAAGGGAAGACTCTAGAATTACCGGCACATTTGAGAAGATAAGAGATCACTGGCCCGCATTTGTGGCCAACAAGACATCATAGAGGAGTAAGAAGATGTCAGCGATTAACAAGATAAATACTACAAAGGAGGAGCATCAGCATCGCACGGGGTCAGGTGGCTACCTCAAAGCCCGGACGTTGTGGAACAAGGCTGAGCAGGACCTGGTTGCTAAAGGGGTCGAACTAGAGACATTGCACTGGCCAGACCGTTCAAGGACTTGGTTCTTCGGGGTTGGGGGAACTTTGGACCCTGAAACAGGGAAGTGCTGCTGGACGGACGAGCAACTTAAAACACCCGTCAGGAAGCTTCAGAAAGCAATCAAGGAAGTGCAGGAAGGGAAGTTCGTTCCCGATAGAGAGAACGACGAGCTCACAAGGGCCCTCGGGAATCCTGAGCACCCTGGACAAACTCGAGGCACGCCAGGCTCTGTTGTGTGGAAGGTTGGGTTTCCCGACGTAGGCGGTTACAAAACCCAAGAGAGGAGGAGGAAAGTGGAGCAGAGCGAACTACAGGAGCTTAAGGCAAGGGTACGGAAGCTAGAGGAACGACAAGATGTTGAGAACCAGCAACTGCGGGATCCTGCCCAAGAAGCTACCCCAGAAGCTACCCCGCCATCTCAGCGGAGAAGCAGCGTGGCTTCCACCGAGCTCGTTCAGCAGCCTGACTTGACGTGTCCTAGCTACCCCATGGATTTTATCACGGATTCACACCGGTGCCACCTTATGACGCAATGGCAGAACCTCAAAGTCAAGGTGGTTGTCGGCTCTGTGTTCCCTCCTTCACTCGGAGCAACTTTTCACTGCCGCCCGATTCCACAAGGCTATGTTGTTGTGATGGTGGACGAAATAACGGAGGGATTTGAGGAGCTCCAGCTTGAGCATGGTACAGGTGATGGAGAAACTCAGCCCGGTCTTGCTATGAAGACTCCGTGTCTATGGCGGAAGGAGAACATCAACCTTCTGAACTTCAGGGCTCCGGCGAGTCAGCTAGGCACTCCGCATCCTCCGCATCCTCCTCCTCCTCCTCCTCCGGCGAGTATCAGGGTACTCCGCCTCCTGCTCCGGCACGTGAGGATGGCAGTACTCCGCCTCCTTCTCCACCTGCTCCGGTGCGTCCGAGCAGCCCGCCTCCTCCTTCGTCGCCTCGTAAGCGACAGCGCTACACAGACGCCGCTGCTCCGGCTGCTCCGGCGCGTTGTAGCAGTCCGCCTCTAGCTGCTCCGCCACTTAAGAAACGAAAGAAGACAGTTGTAGCCGCTCCGGCTGCTCCGGCGTCTAGCAGTACATCCAAAGGCAAGAGGTAATACAGATACAGTCCATCGTCTCTCAAGCCTCTAGACAAGTTACCATACGAGAGGAGCGATGAGGAAAACCATAAGATCTGTGAAGGCCAAGTGAATAACTTCTTTCAATCGGTAAAAGCTAAGATACATCCACCTCCGGTGGAGAAGATAGATCCGGTGAAAGCGAAGCGCACTTTGGATGCCCTGCAGCGACCACCACCGCCTCCGCCGACTATGACTGCATCATTGAAATGACATATAAGGAAGCGGAGCGGTCGGGAAGTACTTGCACTGATCAAAGGCTAGCAGAACGAAGAAAAGGGAAAACATTCCCCAACTCGGCGAACAAGTGAAGCAATCGTGCCCCCCCTGCTCAATGTGTCTAGCGATATCGTCGCTAATCTTTCGGGGATGCTGCCCGGTACCAATCTTGGAGATTACATGACCGACAATGATGCACTAATTTTTGAAACAATGGAGGTGGACACATTAAGATTATAGCACGGGAAGCCTCTCGTCAGACCTGGTACTTCCCTAACAACAATGATGCGAAGATTCAATGATTGGTACATGGACATCTACAGGAAATCTGGGAAAAATACTTTGACGCTCATAGTTAAAGAGGAGCACGACCTCGTTGGAATTGATCTGTTGTCTGTTCCATATGAGGAGTTCTTCCAGTTTTTCAATCAAAAGGCCCTCGATAAAACAATCATAACTTGCTACTATCTGTAAGTACTACTTCTATGTAATTAATTAAGTCTCTCTATATAGCTCAGGTTTTTCATTGCATGTATATATAATTATCCTCACTATATTATGCAGATTGAAGATCGCCGAATTGAAGAAAAAGCAAGTAGGTGATATTGGGTTCATTAACAAAAATCTCATGGATGAATGGAATGTTAAACATGATCCCAAAGATACCGAGGCCAACTTACTACGATCGTTACTTCTAAATCAAAACAAAGCTACAATACTCTTTCCTTAGGAATACAAGTGAGTGTTACTGTCTTGTGCATATTCAGTTTCCCTTATTACTCGAGGTTATAGTAATGTAATTAATGAGTTATGCATGCGTGCGCAACTTCCACTTTATTCTGCTAGAGATTAAGCTTGAGCAGGGACTAGTAACCATAGACTCCAAACGAAAAAATCCGGAGGAGTATGCGACCATGACTAAAATGCTCGAGAAGTAACTTCAATCGATCATTATCGCACCATATCGGCAACTTTGTTCATTTACTGATATCAAGTAATTGTTTTCTTTGTCTGGCAGGGTTTGGAAATAGTTCACCGCACAAGCTCCGGGACTGCCGGCGCAACTGCGATTTAACCATGAAAGTAAGTACTAGCTACTAGCTAGTTCCGCGCATCTCCCATTGATTCTAGCTAGTTTCATCAATACCATTTAGCATGCTTGCTTATCAGTTTGATTGACCTCTATTTCTTGTAAAGTGGTTGTGGCAGGAACCCGGGAATGATTTCTGTGGATACTACATTTGCGAGTTCATCAGCCACACCACCTGTGAGCGGGGCTACTCTAAACAACAATATGAAGTGCGTAAGCAATAATATTCACAATTTTATTTTATTACCATCATTTGTGTTGAGTTTCATTCATATATATGTATTGACCCCCTTCTTCAAATTAGATGTGGCAGATGCGGGATGAACTCCTACCACAAGATCGCATACGAGCAATACAAGAGGAATTGGTGGGATTCTTTCTTGACCACGTCATCGACAAACACGGAGAATACCATGTGGAAGTTGAGTTCAGATGTTAGGGGATTTTGTAAGAGATCTTATATTGTGTGTGTGTGTGTGTGTGTGTGTGTGTGTGTGTAGCCAGTAGCGTCGGATAGATATACGAAAACTTGTTGTTCGACCAATCTATCGAAGAAGGAGAGGTCGGTCACTTCTCTATGTGTATATGTTCATGACGATCTTCTGTACTTAATGGTTTCCTTCATTTTCTTACTAGCTAGCTAGCGTGTCGAGTCCTCTCTATACTTATAGTACGTAGCGTCGACCAAGCACGGAGATAAGAGAGGACACTTCTCTTTATTAGCTAGCTAACACAATATATGAAACCCCTAAATTAACCCTACAAAAAACCCCAAAAACCCCAACCCCCCCCCCCCTTCAGAAAAAAACAAAAACCCTAGCCCCTGAACTGCTGACGCGTGGAAGCCTTTTGGTCCCGGTTGGTGGCACCAAGAGGGACAAAAGGTCCTCCTGCCTAGGCAAGCGGCAGCGGCCACGTGGAGCCCCATCTATCCCGGTTCCTGGGCGAAATGGGACTAAAGGTATAGGGCTTTAGTACCGACCCTTTAGTCCCGGTTCGGCAACCGAGACAAATGGCCCTCACGAACCAGGACGAATGGGGTTTTTTCTATTAGTGCTGGTGATTATTTCATATGGAGTCTTGTTCAAGCCTTTGCGGAGATAGAGTCGATTGGATGCATGACACACGGTGTTGATGGCTTCGGCCCAAAATTTGTAAGGAGACTTGAACTCCGCCATCATGGTCCTTGCCGCATCCATCAACGTCCGATTCTTCCTCTCTGCAACACCATTTTGTTGAGGGGTGTATGGTGTGGAATATTGATGCTTGATCCCCTCATCACTAAGAAACTCATCCAAGGTGTAGTTCTTGAACTCGGTGCCGTTATCACTTCTTATTGTCAGGATCTTTGCATCGTGTTGACGTTGACCTTCATTTGCAATACTTTCTCTTGAAGAAATATACCCAAGTGTACCTTGAGTAATCATCAACAATAACCAAGCAATACTTTCTACCCCCAAGACTATCAAAGGATGGAGGCCCAAAGAGATCCATGTGAAGGAGCTCCAAGGGTCTCTTCGAGTAGATGATAGTCGTGGGAGGGTGAGCCTTCTCATGTAACTTTCCTTTGATACAAGCACTGCAAGCACGATCTTTGGCAAAGCTAACATTTGTTAGTTCATGGACATGGTCCCCCTTGAGAAGACTTTGCAAAGATCTCATATTGACATGGGCTAAACGGCGATGCCAAACCCACCCCACATCAACTTTAGCCATTAGGCATGTCGCAGTCTTAGTGGGTCACTTCGAAAAGTTAATCACATAAAGACCGTTCTCGACATGCCCAACAAAGGCTACTTTAAGAGTCTTGCCCCACAAGAGGGCCATGGTATCAATATCAAAGAATGTGGCAAAACCCATGAGTGCAAGTTGACGAACGGAAAGTAAATTGTATGCAAGGGACTCAACAAGCATGACTTTCTCGATCGTGAGATCATGAGAAATGATAACCTTGCCAAGACCCAATACCTTAGAAGATGAGGCATCACCCCACTCGACATTGGTGGGCATAGATGGGATCTTGTGTACTTCCACCACCAAGTCCTTGCTTCGGGTCATATGATTTGTGGCTCCACTATCGAGCAACCATGACCCCCCACTGGAAGCAAACACCTACAAGAGATCAATGCTTGGTTTTAGGTACCCATTTTGTAATGAGTCCTTTGATGTTAGTAACAAGGGTCTTAGGAACCCAAATAGACCATTCAATGTACTCATAAGGAGAACCAACAAATTTAGCATAAACATGCCCATCACTGGCACGACACAACACTAAGAAGGGTTAAAGTCGCCGGCTTTGTTGGAAGGGGTGGCATTGCCCTTTTTGACATCACCACCCTTCACATTGTTATTCTTCTCCTTAGAGTCACCCTCTCCCTCTTTCACAAAAGTTTGCTTTAGAGGATGAGGTCGTTTGGCCTTGTCATTCTTCTTCTTGTTCTTGGACTTGGGTGCAAACCCAACTCCTTCCTTGGCCACAACTTCCTTTTGATTGCTCAAAAGGTCATTGAGATTCTTCTCACCTTGTATGCAAGACACAAGGCCTTTATCAAGTTGCTCCTTCAACTTGGCATTCTCCTCCACAAGATGCACATGCTCACAACACGGGTTAGTAGCATTTGCATTCTCAATTAAGACCATATGAGGAAAAGTGGCTTTCTCCTTGGTTAGCTTCACTTGGAGTTGATCATGAGACTCCTTGAGGCTAGCATGAGCACCCTTCAAGGCCTTGTGAGTGTTGTCAAGTATATAAAACTCCTCTTTGAGTTTAGCATGTTCAACCCCAAGTTTAGCCTTCTCGGAATCGAGCACACGAGATACAACAAGAGCATGATCAAGATCTTTCTTTAATTTAGCATGGTCATCGTTGTGTGACTCCTCAAGAGCCAAACGATGAACACGCTCTTCCTTAAGCGCATTAGAGAGGTCCGGTATCTCATCGGCATAGTCACGACTATGACCTTCCATCTTAGAGATGGTTTCTTCATGAGCCTCGATCGTGTCATTGGCTTCACCAAGTTGTTCCAAGAGAGCAACAAAGTGCTTCTTGGATTTGCCCTTGAGCTTCCTCATAAAAGACTCAAATTCATTTACTTCCTCATTAGACCCATCACTTTCATCAATGCAATCCTTCAAGGAAGGATTAGTAATGATGGTAGTTTTGATGTTGGGGGTTACCTTGTTGGTGGCTTTGGCCATGATGCACTTGGCGGTGATGTTCTCGTTGGGTGAATCGAAGAGAGACACCCGTGGAGTTGTGGCAATGGCAACGGAGGCCATGGCCATGGCTTCACCATCTTCATCATCATCATCATCATCCTCATTGTATTCTTATTGTGCCACCAACCCTTTGGTCGGAGTCTTCTTGGTGAAGTTGTACTTGTTAGGGAAGGACTTGGCTTTGTCTTTTCAGATGAGCTTGCCACCATTGTGTTCCCGCTTCTCGTAAGGGCACTCCGTAACAAAGTGGATCACATTGCCACAATTGTAACATGTTCTCACACATTGCTTGCCCTTGAAGCCACTTGAGTTGTTCTTGTTGAAATTTGGCCTTGAGTTCTTCTTGCTCCAAAATTGCCTTGAAGCAAGAGCCATGTGCTCATGATAGTCATATTTTGTATCTTCGGGGTTGCTCTCCTCATCTTCCTCTTCATCCTATTCTTCTACACTAGCCTTGGCCTTCAAGGCAAGGTTGGGCTTCTTTGCTCTTTGAGAACGCAACACCGCATTGTCGGCGGTCTTGCCCAAGATCCTCATTGCCACAAACTCATCCAACACTTCACTTGAGGACAAGGTGTGGAAGTCCGGCCTTTGACGGATGACGGAGGACATGGCCTTGTGGTAAGGCATCATGGCCTTGAGGAATTTGTGCTTGATCCAATTATCATCTATATCCTTGCTCCCATGATCTCAGAGAGAGACCACGAGAGTGGTTAATCTCCGGTAAATCTCACGAGCTTCCTCATCTTCATTCATTGCAAACTCATCGGCTTCATCTTGCACCACTTCATAGTTGGAGCATTGAATGCTTGCGCTGTTGGAAATATGCCCTAGAGCAATAATAAAAGGGGTTATTATTATATTTCCTTGTTCATGATAATTGTCTTTTATTCATGCTATAAATGTATTATCCGGAAATCGTAATACACGTGTGAATACATAGACCATAACATGTCCCTAGTGAGCCTCTAGTTGACTAGCTCGTTGGTCAACAGATAGTCATGGTTTCCTGACTATGGACATTAGATGTCATTGACAATGGGATCACATCATTAGGAGAATGATGTGATGGACAAGATCCAATCCTAAGCATAGCACAAGATCGTGTAGTTCGTTTTGCTAGAGCTTTTTCAATGTCAAGTATCTCTTCCTTAGACCATGAGATCGTGTAACTCCCGGATACCGTAAGAGTGCTTTGGGTGTACCAAACATCACAACTTAACTGGGTGACTATAAAGGTGCACTACAGGTATCTCCAAAAGTGTCTGTTGGGTTGACACGGATCGAGACTGGGATTTGTCACTCCGTATGACGGAGAGGTATCTCTGGGCCCACTCGGTAATGCATCATCATAATGAGCTCAAAGTGACCAAGTGTTTGGTCACGGGATCATGCATTACGGTACGAGTAAAGTGACTTGCCGGTAACGAGACTGAACGAGGTATTGGGATACCGACGATCGAGTCTCGGGCATGTAACATACCGATTGACGAAGGGAATTGTATGCGGGGTTGTTCGAATCCTCGAGATCGTGGCTCATCCGATGAGATCATCGAGGAGCATGTGGGAACCAACATGGGTATCCAGATCCCGCTGTTGGTTATTGCCCGAGAGCCGTCTCGGTCATGTCTACGTGTCTCCCGAACCCGTAGGGTCTACACACTTAAGGTTCGGTGACGCTAGGGTTGTATGAATATGAGTATGCAGCATACTGAATGTTGTTCGGAGTCCCGGATGATATCCCGGACGTCACGAGGAGTTCCGAAATGGTTCGTAGGTGAAGAATTATATATAGGAAGTGATATTTCGGCCATCGGGAAAGTTTCGGGGTCACCCGGTATTGTACCGGGACCACCGAAAGGGTCCCGGGGGTCCACCGGGTGGGGCCACCCATCCTGGAGGGCCCCAAGGGCCGAAGTGGGGAGGGGAACCAGCCCTTAGTGGGCTGGTGCGCCCCCTAGGCCCACCCCCTGCGCCTAGGGTTGAAACCCTAGGGTGGGGGGGCCCCCACTTGCCTTGGGGGGTACTCCACCCCCCTTGGCCGCCGCCCCCTTGGGAGATTGGATCTCCTAGGGCCGCCGCCCCCCCTGGGGGCCTATATAAAGGGAGGGGGGAGGGGGGCAGCCGCACCCTGAAGTCCTGGCGCCCCCCCCCCCCTGCTACACCTCTTCCTCCTCCGTCACGTGCTTGGCGAAGCCCTGCCGGAGTGCTGCTGTTCCACCACCACCACGCCGTTGTGCTGCTGCTGGAGCCATCATCATCAACCTCTCCTTCCCCCTTGCTGGATCAAGACGGAGGAGACGTTATGCTGACCGTACGTGTGTTGGACGCGGAGGTGCCGTCCGTTCAGCGCTAGGATCTCCGGTGAAAGGATCACGACGAGAATGACTACTTCAACCCCGTTCTTTTGAACGCTTCCGCGCGATCTACAAAGTGGTATGTAGATGCAATATCTCTCCCATGACTCGTTACTTAGATGAACTCATAGATGGATCTTGGTGAAACCGTAGGAAAAATTTTAATTTTCTGCAACGTTCCCCAACAGTGGCATCATGAGCTAGGTCTATGCGTAGTTCTCTATTGCACGAGTAGAACACAATTTTGTTGTGGGCGTAGATCTTGTCAACTTGCTTGCCGCTACTAGTCTTATCTTGCTTCAGCGGTATTGTGGGATGAAGCGGCCCGGACCAACCTTACACGTACGCTTACGTGAGACCAGTTCCACCGACTGACATGCACTAGTTGCATAAGGTGGCTGGCGGGTGTCTGTCTCTCCCACTTTAGTTGGAGCGGATTCGATGAAAAGGGTCCTTATGAAGGGTAAATAGAAGTTGACAAGATCACGTTGTGGTTATTCGTAGGTAAGAAAACGTTCTTGCTAGAACCCAATTGCAGCCACGTAAAAGATGCAACAACAATTAGAGGATGTCTAACTTGTTTTTGCAGTAATTGTCATGTGATGTGATATGGCCAGAAGTTGTGATGAATGATGAATGATATATTGTGATGTATGAGATCATGTTCTTGTAATAGGAATCACGACTTGCATGTCGATGAGTATGACAACCGGCAGGAGCCATAGGAGTTGTCTTTATTTTTTGTATGACCTGCGTGTCATTGAAGAACGCCATGTAAATTACTTTACTTTATTGCTAAACGCGTTAGCCATAGAAGTAGAAGTAGTCGTTGGCGTGACAACTTCATGAAGACACAATGATGGAGATCATGATGATGGAGATCATGGTGTCATGCCGGTGACGAAGATGATCATGGAGCCCCGAAGATGGAGATCGAAGGAGCTATATGATATTGGCCATATCATGTCACTACTATATAATTGCATGTGATGTTTATTATGTTTTATGCATCTTGTTTACTTAGAATGGCGGTAGTAAATAAGATGATCCCTTGTAATAATTTCAAGAAAGTGTTCCCCCTAACTGTGCACCGTTGCTAAAGTTCGTCGTTTCGAAGCACCACGTGATGATCGGGTGTGATAGATCCTTACGTTCACATACAACGGGTGTAAGACAGATTTACACATGCAGAACACTTAGGGTTAACTTGACGAGCCTAGCATGTACAGACATGGCCTCGGAACACAAGAGACCGAAAGGTCGAACATGAGTCATATAGAAGATACGATCAACATGGAGGTGTTCACCGATGATGACTAGTCCGTCTCACGTGATGATCGGACACGGCCTAGTCGACTCGGATCGTGTAACACTTAGATAACTAGAGGGATGTCTGATCTGAGTGGGAGTTCATTAAATAATTTGATTAGATGAACTTAATTATCATGAACTTAGTCTAAAACTTTTGCAAAATATGTCTTGTAGATCAAATGGCCAACGCTCATGTCAACATGAACTTCAACGCGTTCCTAGAGAAAACCAAGCTGAAAGATGATGGCAGCAACTATTCGGACTGGGTCCGGAACCTGAGGATCATCCTCATAGCTGCCAGGAAACAATATGTCCTAGAAGGACCGCTAGGTGATGCACCCGTCCCGGAGAAGCAAGACATTATGAATGCTTGGCAGACTCGTGTTGATGATTACTCCCTCGTTCAGTGCGGCATGCTTTACAGCTTAGAACCGGGGCTCCAAAAGCGTTTTGAGCAACACGGAGCATATGAGATGTTCGAGGAGCTGAAACTAGTTTTCCAAGTTCATGCCCGGGTCGAGAGATATGAAGTCTCTGACAAGTTCTATAGTTGTAAGATGGAGGAAAATAGTTCTGTCAGTGAGCATATACTCAAAATGTCTGGGTTGCACAACCGCCTGTCCCAGCTAGACATTAACCTCCCGGATGAGGCGGTCATTGACAGAATCCTTCAGTCGCTCCCACCAAGCTACAAGAGCTTTGTGATGAACTACAATATGCAGGGGATGGTGAAGACCATTCCTGAAGTATTTTCAATGCTGAAGTCAGCAGAGGTTGAAATCAAGAAAGAACATCAAGTGTTGATGGTCAATAAGACCACTAAGTTCAAGAAGGGAAAGGGTAAGAAGTACTTCAAGAAGGACGGCAAAGATGTTGCCGCGCCCGGTAAGCTAGTTGCCGGGAAGAAGTCAAAGAATGGACCCAAGCCTGAAACTGAGTGCTTTTATTGCAAGGGGAAGGGTCACTTGAAGCGGAACTGTCCCAAATACTTAGCAGACAAGAAGGCCAGCAACACTAAAGGTATATTTGATATACATGTAATTGATGTGTACCTCACCAGTACTCGTAGTAACTCCTGGGTATTTGATACCGGTGTCGTTGCTCACATTTGTAACTCATAGCAGGAGCTGCGGAATAAGCGGAGACTGGCAAAGGACGAGGTGACGATGCGCGTCGGGAATGGTCCCAAGGTCGATGCGATCGCCGTCGGCATGCTACCTCTACATTTACCTACGGGATTAGTTTTAAACCTCAATAATTGTTATTTAGTTCCAAGTTTGAGCATGAACATTGTATCTGGATCTCGTTTGATACGAGATGGCTACTCATTTAAATCCGAGAATAATGGTTGTTCTATTTATATGAGAGATATGTTTTATTGTCATGCCCCAATGGTCAATGGTTTATTCTTAATGAATCTCGAACGTAATGTTACACATATTCATAGTGTGAATACCAAAAGATGTAAAGTTGATAACGATAGTCCCACATACTTGTGGCACTGCCGCCTTGGTCACATTGGTGTCAAGCGCATGAAGAAGCTCCATGCTGATGGACTTTTAGAGTCTCTCGATTATGAATCATTTGACACATGCGAACCATGCCTCATGGGCAAAATGACCAAGACCCCGTTCTCCGGAACAATGAAGTGAGCAACCAACTTGTTGGAAATCATACATATCGATGTGTGCGGTCCAATGAGCGTTGAGGCTCGCAGAGGATATCGTTATGTTCTCACTCTCACTAATGACTTGAGTAGATATGGGTATGTCTACTTGATGAAACACAAGTCTGAGACCTTTGAAAAGTTCAAGGAATTTCAGAATGAAGCAGAGAATCAACGTGATCGAAAGATAAAATTCTTACGATCGGATCGTGGAGGAGAATATTTAAGTCACGAGTTTGGTACACACTTAAGAAAATGTGGAATCATTTCACAACTCACGCCGCCTGGAACACCTCAGCGTAACAGTGTGTCCGAACGTCATAATCGCACTCTACTGGATATGGTGCGATCTATGATGTCTCTTACCGATTTACCGCTATCATTTTGGGGATACGCTCTAGAGACAGCTACATTCACTTTAAATAGGGCACCGTCTAAATCCGTTGAGACGACACCATATGAATTATGGTTTGGGAAGAAACCTAAGCTGTTGTTTCTAAAAGTTTGGGGATGCGATGCTTATGTCAAGAAACTTCAACCTGAAAAGCTTGAACCCAAGTCGGAAAAATGCGTCTTCATAGGATACCCTAAAGAAACTATTGGGTATACCTTCTACTTAAGATCCGAAGGCAAGATCTTTGTTGCCAAGAACGGATCCTTTCTGGAAAAAGAGTTTCTCTCGAAAGAAGTAAGTGGGAGGAAAGTAGAACTCAATGAAGTACTACCTCTTGAACAGGATAGTAGTGCAGCTCAGGAAAATGTTCCTGTGATGCCTACACCAACTGAAGAGGAAAACAATGATGATGATCAAGGTACTTCGGATCAAGTTGCTACTGAACTTCGTAGGTCCACAAGGACACGTTCCGCACCAGAGTGGTACGGCAACCCTGTCCTGGAAATCATGTTGTTGGACAACGGTGAACCTTCGAACTATGAAGAAGCAATGGCGGGCCCAGATTCCAACAAATGGCTAGAAGCCATGAAATCCGAGATAGAATCCATGTATGAAAACAAAGTATGGACTTTGACTGACTTGCCCGATGATCGGCGAGCGATAGAAAACAAATGGATCTTTAAGAAGAAGACGGACGCGGATGGTAATATCACCATCTATAAAGCTCGACTTGTCGCTAAGGGTTATCGGCAAGTTCAAGGGATTGACTATGATGAGACTTTCTCTCCCATAGCGAAGCTTAAGTCCGTCCGAATCATGTTAGCAATTGCCGCATACTATGATTATGAGATATGGCAGATGGACGTCAAAACGGCATTCCTTAACGGGCATCTTAAGGAAGAACTGTATATGATGTAGCCGGAGGGTTTTGTCGATCCTAAGAATGCTAACAAAGTATGCAAGCTCCAGCGATCCATTTATGGGCTGGTGCAAGCATCTCGGAGTTGGAACATTCGCTTTGATGAGATGATCAAAGCATTTGGGTTTACGCAGACTTATGGAGAAGCCTGCGTTTACAAGAAAGTGAGTGGGAGCTCTGTAGCATTTCTCATATTATATGTAGATGACATATTTTTGATGGGAAATGATATAGAATTCTTGGACAACATTAAGGCCTACTTGAATAAGTGTTTTTCAATGAAGGACCTTGGAGAAGCTGCTTATATATTAGGCATCAAGATCTATAGAGATAGATCGAGACGCCTCATAGGTCTTTCACAAAGCACATACCTTGATAAGATTTTGAAGAAGTTCAAAATGGATCAGTCCAAGAAGGGGTTCTTGCCTGTATTGCAAGGTGTGAGATTGAGCTCGGCTCAATGCCCGACCACGGCAAAAGATAAAGAAGAGATGAGTGTCATCCCCTATGCTTCAGCCATAGGATCTATTATGTATGCCATCTTGTGTACCAGACCTGATGTAAACCTTGCCGTAAGTTTGGTAGGAAGGTACCAAAGTAATCTCGGCAAGGAACACTGGATAGCGGTCAAGAATGTCCTAAAGTACCTGAAAAGGACGAAGGACATGTTTCTCGTTTATGGAGGTGATGAAGAGCTCGTCGTAAAGGGTTACGTCGACGCTAGCTTCGACACAGATCTGGATGACTCTAAGTCACAAACCGGATACGTGTATATGTTGAATGGTGGAGTAGTAAGTTGGTGCAGCTGCAAGCAGAGCGTCGTGGAGGGATCTACATGTGAAGCGGAGTACATGGCAGCCTCGGAGGCAGCGCATGAAGCAATTTGGGTTAAGGAGTTCATCACCGACCTAGGAGTCATACCCAATGCGTCAGGGCCGATCAAACTCTTCTGTGACAACACTGGAGCTATTGCCCTTGCTAAGGAGCCCAGGTTTCACAAGAAGACCAGGCACATCAAGCGTCGTTTCAACTCCATCCGTGAAAATGTTCAAGATGGAGACATAGATATTTGCAAAGTACAAACAGATCTGAATGTCGCAGATCCGTTGACTAAACCTCTCTCGCGAGCAAAACATGATCAACACCAGAAATCTATGGGTGTTCGATTCATCACAATGTAACTAGATTATTGACTCTAGTGCAAGTGGGAGACTGTTGGAAATATGCCCTAGAGGCAATAATAAAAGGGTTATTATTATATTTCCTTGTTCATGATAATTGTCTTTTATTCATGCTATAACTGTATTATCCGGAAATCGTAATACACCTGTGAATACATAGACCATAACATGTCCCTAGTGAGCCTCTAGTTGACTAGCTCGTTGGTCAACAGATAGTCATGGTTTCCTGACTATGGACATTAGATGTCATTGACAACGGGATCACATCATTAGGAGAATGATGTGATGGACAAGACCCAATCCTAAGCATAGCACAAGATCGTGTAGTTCGTTTTGCTAGAGCTTTTTCAATGTCAAGTATCTCTTCCTTAGACCATGAGATCGTGTAACTCCCGGATACCGTAAGAGTGCTTTGGGTGTACCAAACGTCACAACGTAACTGGGTGACTATAAAGGTGCACTACAGGTATCTCCAAAAGTGTCTGTTGGGTTGACACGGATCGAGACTGGGATTTGTCACTCCGTATGACGAAGAGGTATCTCTGGGCCCACTCGGTAATGCATCATCATAATGAGCTCAAAGTGACCAAGTGTTTGGTCACGGGATCATGCATTACAGTACGAGTAAAGTGACTTGCCGGTAACGAGACTGAACGAGGTATTGGGATACCGACGATCGAGTCTCGGGCATGTAACGTACCGATTGACGAAGGGAATTGTATACGGGGTTGTTCGAATCCTCGACATCGTGGTTCATCCGATGAGATCATCGAGGAGCATGTGGGAACCAACATCCAGATCCCGCTGTTGGTTATTGCCCGAGAGCCGTCTCGGTCATGTCTACGTGTCTCCCGAACCCGTAGGCTCTACACACTTAAGGTTCGGTGACGCTAGGGTTGTATGAATATGAGTATGCAGCATACCGAATGTTGTTCGGTGTCCCGGATGAGATCCCGGACGTCATGAGGAGTTCCGGAATGGTCCGAGGTGAAGAATTATATATAGGAAGTGATATTTCGGCCATCGGGAAAGTTTCGGGGTCACCCGGTATTGTACCGGGACCACCGGAAGGGTCACGGGGGTCCACCGGGTGGGGCCACCCATCCCAGAGGGCCCCAAGGGCCGAAGTGGGGAGGGGAACCAGCCCTTAGTGGGCTGGTGCGCCCCCCTAGGCCCACCCCCTACGCCTAGGGTTGAAACCCTAGGGTGGGGGGGGCGCCCCACTTGCCTTGGGGGGTACTCCACCCCCCTTGGCCGCCGCCCCCTTGGGAGATTTGATCTCCCAGGGCTGGCGCCCCCCTGGGGGCCTATATAAAGGGAGGGGGGAGGGGGGCAGCCGCACCCTGAAGTCCTGGCGCCCCCCCCCCCTGCTACACCTCTTCCTCCTCCGTCACGTGCTTGGCGAAGCCCTGCCGGAGTGCTGCTGTTCCACCACCACGCCGTTGTGCTGCTGCTGGAGCCATCATCATCAACCTCTCCTTCCCCCTTGCTGGATCAAGACGGAGGAGACGTTACGCTGACCGTACGTGTGTTGAACGCGGAGGTGCCGTCCGTTCAGCGCTAGGATCTCCGGTGATAGGATCACGAGGAGAACGACTACTTCAACCCCGTTCTTTTGAACGCTTCCGCGCGATCTACAAAGTGGTATGTAGATGCAATCTCTCTCCCATGACTCGTTGCTTAGATGAACTCATAGATGGATCTTGGTGAAACCACAGGAAAAATTTTAATTTTCTGCAACGTTCCCCAACATGTGATTCCCTTGTAAAGAGAAACAACATTGTGCCATGCTACCTTGGCCAGGGTGGACAGACAGAGTTGTGCAATGTCTTCGGATGGAATTGCGTCTTGGATGATGAAGAGGGCATTCTCATTGAATTGATGATCCGCGGCTTCTCTCGGGGTAAAGTTGCTTGGGTCATGCGGATAGAAACCTTGCTCAATAATTCTCCAAGATTAGTATTAACATGGTTTAAATGACCTTTAAAGCGATAGACCCAAGAGTCAAAATCCTCATTCTTCACAATCTTAGGAGGAGAACCCACATGATTTAAATGTGTGTAGGGAACTAGTCCTCCATAAGTAAGAGGAGGTTCAACATGGGCAAAGATTCCGCTACCATTTCTATCACTAGATAAAGGAACTTTATCACTAGAAGCTTCCCCCCTTATTGGAGTTGGCATCCGCCACCTTGTTAGTGGGAGCGGCCACTTCCAAGGGTGTGGTGGATAATTTAAGACCATCAAGGAACTCTTTGAACATGCCTTTCACCTCAGTCGTCATGGACGTTTTCAATGTGTCCAAAACCACATTGAATTCCTCGCGTGAGACCGGGGATCCCCCATCGGCCGTAGACGAAGAAGGATTCACACCGGGGTACTCCTCACTGTATATGGTGTCAACCATACTCTTAGGACGGTAAAGCCCTTAATTAAGAGATGAGGCTCTGATACCAATTGAAAGGATCGATATAGTTGACTAGAGGGGGGTGAATAGGCAACTAATAGTTTTTAGCTTTTCTTTACTAAACTTTGCATCAAGGTAGGTTGTCTAGATATGCAACTAGGTGAGCAACCTATATGATGCAACAACAATAAGCACACAAGCAAGCAAAGGATATAACACAATAAAGCTTGCACAAGTAAAGGTGAGAGATAACCAAAAGCGGAACCGATGGAGATGAGGAAGTGTTACCGAAGTCCCTTCCCTTTGAGGGGAAGTACGTCTCCGTTGGAGCGGTGTGGAGGCATAATGCTCCCCAAGAAGCCACTAGGGCCACCGTATTCTCCTCACGCCCTCACACAATGCGAGAAGTCGTGATTCCACTATTGGTGCCCTTAGAGGCAGTGACCGAACCTTTAAAAAAGGTTGGGGCAATCTCCACAACTGAATTGGAGGCCCCCAATGACACCACAAAGCTTCACCACAATGGACTATGGCTCCGCGGTGACCTCAATCGTCTATGGTGATCAAACACCCAAGAGTAACAAGATATGCAAGGGATTAGTGGGGAGGGAATCAAATTTCTCTTGGTGGAAGTGTAGATCGAGGTCTTCTTAACCAATCCCTAGAGAATCAACAAGTTTGATTGGCTAGGGAGGGAGATCAGGCGAAAATGGAGCTTAGAGCATCAATGGAGCTTAGAGGTGGAAGAGGTAGTCAACTCAGAGAATAAGACTCCCCTTTTATAGTCAAGGGACAAATCCAACCGTTATCCACCAACTCATCCTGCGACACGCGGTACTACCGCAAGGGCCTGCGGTACTACCACGGAGAACTGCGGTACTACCGCTGGCACGACAGGGGCCAAGACCAGTCCTGATGTGCTAAGGCAGGGAGCGGTAGAACCGCTGGCGCGATACTACCGCGCCCCCTTGCGGTACTACCGCAAGGCAGGAATAGTCTAGGCTGAGAAGGCACAGACTTATAAAAATACATCTGTCACTTCTCCCATTGAGTTTTGATCTATGCAAAAATCCGACACGGTACTACCGCAAGCCTGGATCGATACTACCATGTAGGGCGTGGATGTAAAAAATTACATCCGCCCCTACTTCCGCTCATGCTATTGTGCCTGGCCAAAGCTCACGGTACTACCGCGCCCATGGAGCGGTACTACCGCGTAGGGTGCGGATGTAAAAAATTACATCCGCCCCTACTACCGCTCGAGCAGCTGCGCCTGGCCTGAGGCCACGGTACTATCACTCCCAAGGAGCGGTACTACCATGAGCACCTATGGTACTACCGCGCTAGTGGCCAGTACTACCGCAAGGGCCTGCGGTACTACCGCTCCGGAGAGCAGTACTATCGCCTACCTCAGTTCAGTAACACTAGGAGTCCTTCATTTTGCAGAGACACGGAGAGACGGAGGATGCTCCAAAGATCCAAAGGAAAGGTGGTGCAAAAAGGAACAGACGTGAACGTGTTGATTCCACCCAAACCTTTCCAACGCGGACCCCCTCTTAATAGTACGGCTTTCCTACGACTCAAATCCACTGAAAAGAAACATAGAGAAACGCCGTCTTCAATAGTATTCGAGGGGCACCAAATCGTCTTGTGCTTAGACATGATATATCTGAAATGCTCATATGCACACGATTAGTCCGCAAAAGCATTGTCATCAATCACCAAAACTACTAAGAGATAAATATGCCCTTACAACCTTGCATCTTTTGGCTTCAATACTATGAATATGTGTATCATCACTATCGAGATTCAACAAAAATAGACCACTTAACAAGGGTGCATGACTATAAAAGATATTACTCATATAAATAGAACAACCATTATTCTCTGATTCAAATGAATAACAGTCTCGCATCAAATAAGATCCAGATATGATGTTCATGCTCAACGCTGGCACCAAATAAAAATTATTCAGGTCTAAAACTAATCCCGATTCCCGAAGGTAGATGTAGAGGTAGCGTGCCGACTGCGATCACATCGACTTTGGAACCATTTCCCACGTGCATCGTCACCTCGTCCTTAGCCAATCTTCTCTTAATCCGTAGCCCCTATTTCGAGTTGAAAATATGAGCAACAGAACCAGTATCAAATACACAAGCGCTACTGCGAGCATTAGTTAAGTACACATCAATAACATGTATATCAAATATACCTTTCACTTTGCCATCCTTCTTACCCGCCAAAAACTTGGGGTAGTTTCACTTCCAGTGACCAGTCCCTTTGAAGTAGAAGCACTCAGTTTCAGGCTTAGGTCCAGACTTGGGTTTCTTCTCTTGAGCAGCAACCTTTTTGCCGTTCTTCTTGAAGT
Organism: Triticum aestivum; assembly: GCF_018294505.1. Lineage (NCBI taxonomy): Eukaryota > Viridiplantae > Streptophyta > Magnoliopsida > Poales > Poaceae > Triticum > Triticum aestivum. The sequence continues at coordinate 553,433,646 of NC_057807.1, forward strand.
TCCCCTTCTTTCCTTTGCCCTTTTTCTTGAAACTAGTGGTCTTGTTGACCATCAACACTTGATGCTCCTTTTTCATTTTTACCTCCGCAGCCTTGTTCATCCCTTGCATATTATAGTTCATCATGAAGCCTTTATAGCTTGGTGGCAGTGATTGAAGAACTCTGTTAATGACACTATCATCAGGAAGATTAACTCCCAGTTGAGTCAAGTGGTTATGGTACCCAAACATTCTGAGTATGTGTTCACTGACAGAATTATTCTCCTCCATTTTGCAGCTGTAGAACTTGTTGGAGACTTCATATCTCTCAACTCGGGAATTTGCTTGAAATATTAACTTCAACTCTTCGAACATCTCATATGCTCCATGACGTTCAAAATGTCTTTGAAGTCCCGATTCTAAGTTGTAAAGCATGGCACACTAAACTATCGAGTAGTCATCAACACGCGCATGTCAGGCATTCACAATGTCTGCAGTTGTGGGCGCGGGTGGTACACCTAACCGTGCTTCCAGGACATAATTCTTCTGTGCGGCAATGAGGATAATCCTCAAGTTACGGACCCGGTCCGTGTAGTTGCTGCCATCATCTTTCAACTTAGCTTTCTCTAGGAACGCATTAAAATTCAAAGGAACGGTAGCAGAGGCCATTGATCTACAACAACATAGTCATGCAAAATACTATCAGGTACTAAGTTCATGATAAATTAAAGTTCAGTTAATCATATTACTTAAGAACTCCCACTTAGATAGACATCCCTCTGATCATCTAAGTGATCACGTGATCCAAATCAACTAAACCATGTTCGGTCAACACGTGAGATGGAGTAGTTTTCAATGGTGAAAATCACTATGTTGATCATATCTACTATATGATTCACGCTCGACCTTTCGGTCTCAGTGTTCCGAGGCCATATCTACATATGCTAGGTTCGTCAAGTTTAACCCGAGTATTCTATGTGTGCAAAACTGGCTTGCACCCGTTGTATGTGAACGTAGAGCTTATCAAACCTGATCATCACGTGGTGTCTCGGCACGACAAACTGTAGCAACGGTGCATACTCAGGGAGAACACTTGTACCTTGAAATTTAGTAAGGGATCATCTTATAATGCTACCGTCGTACTAAGCAAAATAAGATGCATAAAAGATAAACATCACATGCAATCAAAATATGTGACATGATATGGCCATCATCATCTTGTGCTCATGATCTCCATCACCGAAGCATCGTCATGATCTCCATCGTCACCGGCGCGACACCTTGATTTCCATTGTATCATCATTGTCGTCTTGCCAACTATTGTTACCACGACTATCGCTATCGTTTAGTGATAAAGTAAAACAATTGCATGGCAATTGCATTGCATACAATAAAGCGACAACCATATGGCTCCTGCCAGTTGCTAATAACTTTTTTCTAAAACATGATCATCTCATACAACAATTTATATCACATCATGCCTTGACCATATCACATCACAGCAAGCCCTGCAAAAACAAGTTAGACGTACTCTACTTTGTTGTTGCAAGTTTCACATGGCTGCTACGGGCTTCTAGCAAGAACCGTTCTTACCTACGCATCAAAACCACAACGATTTTTTGTCAAGTGTGCTGTTTTAACCTTCAACAAGGGCCGGGCGTATCCAACCTCGGTTCAAGTAAAGTTGGAGAAACAGACACTCACTAGCCACCTGTGTGCGAAGCACGTCGGTAGAACCAGTCTCGTGTAAGCGTACGCGTAATGTCGGTCTGAGCCGCTTCATCCAACAATACCGCCGAATCAAAGTATGACATGCTAGTAAGCAGTATGACTATTATCGCCCACAACTCTTTGTGTTCTACTCGTGCATCTAACATCTACGCATAGACCTGACTCGGATGCCTCTGTTGGGGAACGCAGTAATTTCAAAAAAAATCCTACGAACACGCAAGATCTATCTAGGTGATGCATAGCAACGAGAGGGGATAGTGTTGTCTGCATACCCTCGTAGACCGAAAGTGGAAGCGTTATGACAACGCGATTGATGTAGTCGTACGTCTTCATGATCCGACCGATCCTAGCACCGAAGATACGGCACCTCTGCGATCTGCACACGTTCAGCTCGGTGACGACCCACGAACTCTAGATCCAGCTGAGGTCGAGGAAGAGTTTCATCAGCACGATGGCGTGGTGACGGTGATTATGAAGTTACCGGCGCAGGGCTTCGCCTAAGCACTACGACTATATGACCGAGGTGGAAATCTGTGGAGGGGGGCACCGCACACGGCTAAAAGATCAACTTGATCAACTAGTGTGTCTATAGGGTGCCCCCATCCCCCGTATATAAAGGAGTGGAGGAGGGGAGGGCCGGCCCTCTTTGGCGTACCCAAGGGGGGGAGTCCTACTCCCAGTAGGAGTAGGTTTCCCCCCTTCCCTAGTTGGAGTAGGAGAAGAAGGAAGAGGGAGAGGGAGAGAAGGAAAGGAGGGCCGGCCCCCTTCCCAATTCGGATTGGGCTTGGAGGAGGGGGGCGCTCCCACCTTGGTCGCCTCCTCCTCTCTTCCACCATGGCCCATTAAGGCCCATTAACTCCCCGGGGGGTTCCGGTAACCTCCCGATACTCCGAAAAAATGCCCGAACCACCCGGAACCTTTCTGGTGTCCAAACATAGCCTTCCAATATATCAATCTTTATGTATCGACCATTTCGAGACTCCTCGTCATGTCCGTGATCACATCTGGGACTCTGAGCAACCTACAGTACATCATATCACATAAACTCATAATACCAATCGTCATCGAACGTTAAGCGTGCGGACCCTACGGGTTCGAGAACTATGTAGACATGACCGAGACACATCTCCGACCAATAACCAATAGCGGAACCTGGATGCTCATGTTGGTTCCTACATATTCTACGAAGATCTTTATCGATCAAACTGCATAACAACATATGTTGTTCCCTTTGTCGTCGGTATGTTACTTGCCCGAGATTCGATCACCGGTATCATCATACCTAGTTCAATCTCGCTACTGGCAAGTCTCTATACTCATTATGTAATACTACATCTCGCAACTAACTCATTAGTTACAATGCTTGCAAGGTTTATAGTGATGAGTATTACCGAGAGGGCCCAGAGATACATCTCTGAAACACGGAGTGACAAATCATAATCTCGATCTATGCCAACCCAACAAACACCTTCGGAGACACCTGTAGAGCACCTTTATAATCACCCATTTATATTGTGACGTCTGGTAGCACACAAAGTGTTCCTCCGGTATTCGGGAGTTGCATAATCTCATAGTCTGAGAAACTTGTATAAGTCATGAAGAAAGCAGTAGCAATAAAACTGACACGATCATAATGCTAAGCTAACGGATGGGTCATGTCCATCACATCATTCTCCTAATGATGTGATCCCGTTCATCAAATGACAACACATGTATATGGTTAGGAAACATAACCATCTTTTGATTAACGAGCTAGTCAAGTAGAGGCATACTAGGGACTATGTGTTTTGTCTATGTATTCACACATGTACTAAGTTTCCGGTTAATACAATTCTAGCATGAATAATAAACATTTATCATGAAATAAGGAAATGAATAATAACTTTATTATTGCCTCTAGGGCATATCCTTCATATAAGAGTTCCCGAACTCAACATCTTCGCTCTTTCTTAACTGTCTACCTGAAACTTGAAGGAATTTCACCATTGCCCTAAGTCAAATTGGCAGTTGTCTTAACCTATTTTCCAGATAATATTTTACATGCCCATAGCTATAACACTTTGCCCCCTTTTGCCCTTGCTATCCACATTTTCCATGTGCACCTAACATCATAGAATATATGACCATGTGCTCTTCAAGCTTTTCACAATTTAGACTTTCCATCACTTTCTTAGATTCTCCATGGTCAACTCTCGTCCATCTCCCGGTACCGATAAACCTAGTCAACAGCTTGAATTTGGTACTCGCCAACACTGCATCAGCACCCTCCGCACACTTTTTCTGACCATCAGTGCCTTGGTCTATTACCGTGTCCCATGCTTATCGCTCACCCCATCGCTATTACCGTGTTGAGCCTCTACTGTCCCGGCTAAGTCTCCAGGGCCGCGAACCAATACCACTCAACCCTCAGTACGAGAGAACCATCGATCATTATCGACCGATGCAAAGTTTCACATTTCCATCAGACCACTAGGCCCTATCGAAACTACATGTCATTCGCTTTATCTGGTGAAATAGGCTTCGACTCGTCGAGCTCTTACGTCGTAGCTCCTCCATCAGCACCGAGTGAAATCTTCTGTTAGACTCCAACTCCACCTTCAACATGACTCCATGGTAGATGACCAGCCCACCCACGGGCCCCCGTCGACTACAAGCTCCCATGTAGACCATCTTGAATCAACCCTGTGCCATAGTCTTGTTAAAGCACACAAGTCCTCGGGCATGTGGCACGTGTTTCCATGCCTCAAAAGTCGGTCACCATCGACATCACACTCATATGTCATTGTCGTTGAAATCATTGCCATCTTCTATTCTGTCCAACCTTGCATCGATTCGTAAGAATGTCTAGTCCAGCCCAATAGAAATTGTCCGACAAGCAAACTCCACCTCACGCCGTATCAGCATACCACATCAACATACATTGCTCGACGACATGTACAGTATGATCCTCCACAACACGTTACAGGCTCCTCCAAACCTTAAATGTGCATCACCATCCTCTCTATATGTGCTCCAAGCCCCTTTGCAAATCGGAACAAAAGAAAAGAAAACCATCTGTACGGATGCGGCAATTTGGCTCCAGGGGTCAGATGAGCGCGGGCATAAACAGTAAAATTGCTAAAAATAGTAAAAAAAAACTGAAAATTTTGCAAGCAAGATGCTCAAATGCGTGATCTCCATGAAATTGATAAAGTTTGGACATTCGAGGAGATCTTAGCAAAAAAGATAAATTTCGGGTGTCTGAGAAACTTTTAAAAATCACATTGTTTAAGCCCAATTTTGTCTTTTTGCCCTGAGCTCTACAAATGTCCAAACTTTCAAAAAAAACACGGGTTTCACGCATAGGAGCGTCTTGCACCACAAAAAAAATTTGGATTTTTTTATTATTCTTTACATTTTATTTCTCATAGGGTGCATATGAGGTCGGGTTCCGGATAGAATTGCCGTGCATGTACACAATTTCTTCTTGTCCATCAGTTGCGCCAGCTTCACGTACATCCATGTATCTTTTTCCCGAATTCCCTATACAACGCTCACTGCAATGTAATGTGGCTAAAACACACACGGAGGCGCGAGCGAGTGACTGAGTGGGCCTGCCCATTTTCTTAGCATAGTGTTTATTTGTACAGTTTTTGTACCGGTTTTTGGGACCATTCTAGAAGGTTTCTGAACCTTCTTTTCTTTTCGTTTCTTTTACTAGTTTTCTGAATATTCTTTCTTTTCTCTTTCGTTGTTTCTGGATTTTTTTCATAAATTAATATTTAAAAAATGTTTGGAATTTCATTTTCCCTTTTTTATTTCATAAATCTCAAAAAATGTTCCCGTTAAAAAAACAGTTTTTCAAAAAAATGTTCATGGTCATTAATTTTTTGTTTATGTTTTTTCTATTCAACATTTTCAAAAAATGTTCAAAATTAAAAAAACACAAATTTAAAACATTTTTCACATTTTAAGAAAAGTTGCACTTAAAATATGCTTGATCTACCACCAAAGATAATTCTTTAGAGTTTCACGGTGCTTACCAATCATAAATACCATCATCTCCGGTGGCTGGCAACAGGAATTAGGTAGTGAGAGGTCACGAGTTTACCCCTTGTGATGGACCTTCAAGGGTCACTTTTGGTGGCCTAGAGCAGTGGCGGAGCTTAGTGGAGACCAACAGGGGCCATGCCCCCCCCCCCTTATTTTTTGCATCCATTGAAGAACAAGCTACATCATGAGCCTAATTAGTGTTTAAACTACAAATTAGCCCCTCCTTCCCTATTAACTTGGTTCCTTTTGACTAATGGCCCCCTCTTGAATTATTCTCAAGCTCCGCCACTGGCCTAGAGCACCCAAAGTGGTGCCTCCAGCCGTTACCACATGTCATGTGCTTGACGCTGCCTTTGGATTTATTTTTTATTTTTCTGTATGCGTTTCTGGTTTTTTGATGGATTTTTTTTACTTTTCTATTTTCGCATGGTTTTCCCTAGGTCTCGGAGAAATGTATTTTTTTCGTGGAAAAAATAAGCTTATCGTGGAGGCATATATTTACTTCGATGAACTGCGGTAAGCATGGCGCAATGGTGCTTCTTGTGCAATCACATATTTTTTTTCCTTTCGGAAATGATAAAAAGTGAAAAACACGCAATGGTGCTTCCTGCTCCGGGTTTTTCTTTGTCATTCGATTTTTACAGTTGCCTTTTTATATCTTTTTTGTATTACTACCCCCCCCCCCCCCCCCCCCCGCGGGTCAATTTTCGGTTTTCATGAAGAGAAAAAGGTTCGTCGAAACCCTATTAACATGGGATCTAGTTTTGAAGATCTTGACACGAGAAATCTATGCAGAAAAGTACGATATTTAGACGCACGGTTTAAGATAAAACATTTTGGATAAATGAATCTATGAAAAAGAAAAAAATCCCAGTTGTGACAAGTGGTGCACATGCAGTGCGCTACTTGTCAGCACCTGAGAAGGTGGGAGCGACCTTTGCCAGGGGTAAGTAAGTGATTTCGGCAATATAGCATCGCACGCTTGGCTACCAATGGGCCGACCCAGTCGGGTTGTTGTCCCCAAATGCGGTGCACGACAATCGGATGGAACGCGTGGGCGCGCTTATGTCTCGCTTATAGCAAGACATATGGCTGTCACGCGTGAAGAAGGCGCCAGATTGGGCCGGCCCAGCACGCGGGAGGCCACATGCCGTAAAAGCACTGGCTTTCACTATTTTTTCATTTTTATTTCTTTATTTAATTTTAATATACTTCCAAATATTCTAAATATATATATTTCAAAAATCACTTTACATAATTGTTTTCTAAAATGTTAATCATGCTTTAGGAAAATGTTAGATGAGTATAGAGAAATATTGTTGATGTATAAAAAAATGTATAATGTGTATGAAGAAAAGTAAACGTAAAAATATAAGTGTTCAAAAATATTATTCATATGTTTGGAAATGGTTAAACATGTATATAAAATATTTTTGATGTACACAAAAATATATGTTGTGTACGGAAATAGTAGATACCAAAATGTATATTTTAAAAATAAAATGTTAAACATGTATAAATATTTACAGGATGTATAAGAAAAATGTATAATATGTACAAAAATTAGAGATCAAAACATTTATTTGAAAAATATTAATCATATTATGATTTTTTAAACATGTATTAGAAAATATTTTAGGTGTACAAAAAAATGTACAATGTGTATGAAAACAACAGAAATTAAAAAATTTATTTGGAAAAAAATGTTAAACATGTAGATGAATGAAAAATAATAAACATGTATAAAAAATGTTGTTAAAAATACCGAAAAAGAAACAAAGAAAACTAAAGATAAAAGAATACGAAAAATTAAACAAAAACAAGTGCAAAAGAGTGATTATAGTGAAAACCGAGAAAGAAAAAAAACCAAGAAAGAAACAAAAAAACTGAAGAAAAATGAGAAAGAAAAGAAGAACTGTTAAAAACAAGAAAGAGACAAAAAATCAAATAAAACAAAGGGAAAAAAAAGAAAACCAAGTATAACAAAGAAAAAAGAAATGCCGATGAAAGACGGTGAAGAAATAAGAAGATCAAACAAGCATCCCGTCGTCTGGAGGCTGCAGTATGGAGCATCAGAGTTCGTTGCTCCTTGGAAAAGGATTGATGCATGAATTACCAGCTTGATTCCACGGATATGCTCAAATCATCGCTTCCTGAGTTGAAGGTCGACGGTAGTATCACCGCCCCAACCTGAGCCTGCAAGATGATGACATTGTTTAGTTCCTCACAAAAATTGACTACCATGCCAGCGATCATACGACATTGGTGCTTGCTGTTGACATGGAGTATTTAACAAAAAACTATCACATTTCACGGAAACGTGTCGAAAAACTACCACTTTACGATTTTGTGCGAAAAACTATCACTTTTTTCCTAATCCGTGGCAAAAAACTACCAAGTCGCGAAATCGCTCGCTTCGCCCACGCTAAGCACAAATCTGACCGCTTGGGCCCACGAACCTGGTGCCACCGTGGCCATCCTTCGCGCCGGAGTTCACGGAAGCTTCCCCGCTCTCCGGTCACCGCCAGCACACCATGTTCCCGCTCGCCGCCGCAAGGGCCTGCCTTTCCTCCCCGGCGCCGCCGCCGAGACCCCAAACCCGAGCGGCGCCTCTCTTCCCCCTTCACCGTCGCCGCTCCACCACCACGCAGCCCAGACCCGCCAGGATCCCCCTCCTCCGCCCGCTCGGGGCCGCAGCGGGCGCCGGCGCGCCGGGAGCGTCCTCACGGCCCGTGAGGGACCGCGTGATCAACTTCGGCAGGCACAAGGGCTAGATGATGGGCACGCTGCCGCCGTCCTACCTGCGCTGGGTGGTCGCGGAGCTCGAGTGCGGGGACACACTAGTCTGGGCGCGCCTGGCACACGAGGTGCTCGACGACCCCATCTACGTCGACCGTGTCGAGTGGGAGCACGCGCACCGCTTTCTCCGCGGCGACTCCAAGTTTGACTACGTCTACGATGACGACGACGGCGACGAGCCCCTCCAGGAGATGACCGAGCGCTTCGGCTGGGATCTCTCCAACGAGGACGGCTGGGGCCGCCTCGACTTCCGCCTCCTCGGCACCTCCTATGGCGGACGCATCCCGAGGAAGGCCGACCAGCGTCAGAGCACCGGCAGCAACAAACCCCCCGCGGCGGTGGCGCCCTGTTCGATACCGGGGCGGCTGACCCGGACGGGCCGAGGAGGAAGAGGGACGAGAGGAGGGAGCGGATGCGGACGAGGAGGGAAGAGCAGGTGAGGACGACGAAACTGGATGTGCTCGGCGTGAACTCCGGCGCGAAGGATGGCAACGGTGGCACCTGGTTCGTGGGCCTAACCAGTCAGATTTGTGCTTAGCGCGGGCGAAGCGAGCGATTTTGCGACTTGGTATGCCACGGATTAGAAAAAAGTGGTAGTTTTTCGCACAAAATCGTAAAGTGATAGTTTTTTCGACACGTTTTCGTGAAATGTCATAGTTTTTGGTTAAATACCCGTTGACATGAGGAACAAGACTGTTTAAAAAGTGGGTGAGTACAACGCCAAGAGAACTCTTGGTATAGGCAGGGGCTATGATGCAAGTAGGATCTCCAAATACTCCCTCCACCCTGAAATAAGTGTCGTGGTTTGAACTAAAACCACGACACTTATTTTGGGAAGGAGGGAGTACATCTGAATAAGGTAGCTAGGGATGTGGTAGCTAGTTTGTGAGCGATAAGATGCAGCTTGGGTTGGAACCATAGCCAGCAGGACACGGATGAAAGTAGCAGATGGTGCCAATAATTAAGCTCGTATGTGAACTTTGTATATAGGAGAGGTTGAAGAAACGTCCTTTTTGTATTTGAGGATACTCTTTTCTTTTACTGTTTGTGCTTGGCGCTGTAAAAGCACAGGCCCTACATACGTAGAAGAACTAAAATCTAGGCAAAATAAAAAACATATTAAGATTCATATATACTAGTTTCAATTTTCGCTAAGAATCCAGCCTTGCTAATCTTAACTATATATTCATCGGCAACCTTCTCCAAAAGGAATCATTTTCAATTGTTATCATAGTTAGTTCGTATGTTAAAAAACAGTTTGTATCCACCCACGTGAAACTAGCAATCCACCGTGCGATAAATAGCGACTAATAATAGTAATAATTTTTTGTAAGGACAAATAGCAACATATTAAATGTATCATTTATACTCTCGTTAGTGAAATTTACTCTGAATTCTTACTTTGCACGCAATTATTATTTGTACTATGCACTCAAAATAAGCAAGTTCAATGTCATCTAGAATGTAAACTTTTAATCCTTCGACTTAACAAGGGAGACGCATGCAGCTAAAAGAAAACTAGTGTGAGAGACAGGTGTGAGAATTTACGGGAAGAGAATTGAATACTCGTGAGTAGAGTGTATTTTGTACTGGACACTACTACTTCATCTACTAACGTTAGCACAAAAACACATGGTTCCATTGAGTTTTTTTTTTTAGAAAACGACGATATACTCCGGCCTTTGCATCTGGACGATGCATGCAACCATTTTATTAATTATTCACAGTGACCTTACAAAGTTGTACATGAGTAAGCTTGAAACCACCATCTTGGCAACAACTGTCACAACTCCTATCCCCTTAATGAAGGGTGTTGAATGTCCGAGTCTAATACCAAACAGACATCGCACTGAAGCCTAACATCTAAAGCCGGATGCCCTAGCCCAGCCACAATACCGGGACTAGGTCACACGCCGTTCTGGCGCAATATCAGAGGCCGCCGCCGCCGTCTTCCACGGTTCCACCTTGTAAGAAAATAGGTTTGGGGGAACCGGCACAATCCTCTAGGGGTGGCCTATCACACATATATATAATGAGGTGGTATACAACGTTATAATATACACATGTAAATACAGAAGCTATACAGTCTAACACCCTCCCTCAATGTTAGCCACTTCCTAAAGAATCTAGAAGGGTAAGATTGCGCCTGCAAACCTCAAACTGTGGTAAAGGCAATGGCTTGGTGAAGATATCTGCAAGTTGATCCTTGGAAGAGATGAACTTGATCTGTAGTTGCTTCTGAGAGACATGTTCACGCACAAAGTGATAGTCAACTTCAATGTGTTTCGTTCGGGTATGGAATAACGGATTTACAGAGAGGTATGTAGCACCGATGTTATCACACCAAAGGACACGAGACTATGGTTGGGATATACACAATTCCCGAAGCAAAGACTGTACCCAGATAATCTCTGAAGTGGCATTGGCCACAGCTTTATACTCAACTTCAGTACTGCTATGTGAGACATTGGCCTGTTTTCGAGCACTCCAGGCGATCAGATTAGAGCCAAAGAACACAGCATAACCCCCCGTGGATTGCCTGTCATCCGGATTGCCAGCCCAATCTGCATCAGAATATGCTGAGAGACATCCATAGGAGGTCGGTCGAATATGCAATCCATGAGCCACCGTGAATCGAATGTAGCGCAAGATACGCTTAATAGCAGACCAATGAATATCACGGGGTGACTGCAGATACTGGCAGACTCGGTTAACAGCAAAGGAAATGTCCGGTCATGTGATCGTCAAGTACTGAAGACCACCAACAATACTCCTGTACTCCGTCGCACCAGCAGAAGACAGAAGCGCACCATCAACAGCAGTGAGCTTGTCAGTGGTAGACATGGGTGTAGTTGTCGGTTTGCACTTAAGCATCCCAGCGCGCTGCAACAAATCCAAGGAGTACTTTTTCTGCGTCATAACAAGACCATCAGCCTGAGAAGTAACCTCCACACCAAGGAAGTAGTGAAGCTTCCCAAGGTCCTTGACCGCAAAATCACCACCAAGCGAGCGAACAAGAGCAGTAGCAGCCGACTGAGAGGAGCTGACCAAAATAATATCATCCATATAGACCAACATGTATGTAGTAACCTCAGGCCTCTGTAGAAGAAATAGTGAGGAGCCAGCAATTGATGATGCAAAACCATGAGCGCGAAGGGCCATTGCAAGACGAGCATGCCAAGCACGAGGAGCCTGCTTCAGACCATAAAGTGCCTTGGACAGACGACAGAGATGATCAGGACGACCCGGATCAGAAAAACCCAGAGGTTGGCGCATATAGACCTCCTCCTCCAACACACAATGGAGGAAGGAATTTTGAACATCAAGCTGACGAAGAAACCAACCTCGAGTAACGGCAAGAGAGAGAAGAAGCCTGATGGTAGTAGGCTTGACCACTGGACTGAAGGTGTCTTCATAGTCAAGACCAAAACGCCGTCGAAAACCACGAGCAACAAGACGAGCTTTGTAGCGCTCAATGGACCCATCAGAATGCCTCTTCACTTTGAAAACCCATTTAGAATCAATGACATTAACCCGTGATGGTGGAGGAACAAGAGTCCATGTCTGATTGCGAACGAGAGCTTGATACTCCTGCTCCATGGCCTCTCTCCAATGAGGAATGCGCACTGCAGTTTGATACGTGCGCGGCTCGGAGGAGGGATCTGTAAGGGCAGCAGTCATGCATGCAGCTAACGAGGCAACTGTACCATCGGTACGTTGCTTAGGCTGAAAGATGCCACTCCGGCTGCGCGTATGTGGACGGGAAGCAGCAGCAGGAGCCAGCAAAGTCGAGGGCGACGGGGGCGTCACGGTCGGCGCAGGACCAGGCGATGCCTCAGAGGAGCCGATACCAGACGGCTCCGGGCTGCATGGGGCCGAAGCCAGCCCGGACGAAGCCAGCCCCGATGGCGATGGCCCAGACGCCATGGGCGAGATGACGGCGGGCGAGGCCAGCCCCGATAGCGATGGCCTAGACGCCATGGCCGAGACGGGGGCAGGTGAGGCCGGCCCAGTCGCCGTTGGTGACGAGGCGGGAGCGGGCGAGGCCAGCCCAGACGCCGTTGGTGTGACCGGGGTCCCAGGCCGCAGCTGCGGCGATGCCGGCCCAGAGGCTAGAGGCGACGATGCGGGCGACAGAACTGGGGCATCGATCGGCCGTGCATGGGCACGGGGACCGAGGCCATGCAATGGCGCCATGTGATCGTCGTGCACAGCTGAAGGTGCCGACAAGGAAGGCGATGGCAATGAAGGAGGCGATGGTGCCTCTAAGATCTCCAAACGAGCCCCACGACCAGTGCCTGCACCATGATTAGGCAAGAATAGAGGAGAATATGCAACATCATCAAATTGGCCAGAAGAAACAGAGGGTGAATGCATGGGTGGTGGTTCGGCGGTGGACACAGGCAGTGGCGGAGCCACCGCCCAGCGACCCTGGCCACTTGCCCGGGCTCGCTGGTTGGTAACAGTAGTGATCGACAGATTAAATAAAGGGCTAAAAACGATCACTAACTTGCTTTACCCGGGCAAAAAACATTGGGCTTCATTTCTGAAAAGTTCATAGCCCAACAAACAAGTAGTACTTGCAGTTAGAGTCAGCCCAGGACGAAGAAAACAGTGCAGGGAATACCTACGATGGATCCATCGATCAAATTGTCTCATGTCTCATTGTTTCTCACACATGAGCGCAGGGACTGGTCGACAAAGGGGCACTGGCCCTAGACGGCTAGACGGACTGCCGGCGGCAAGTGACCCTAGGCTCCCACGCAGTTTATTTGTCCGGTCGTTCCGCAGCCCCTCCTTCCTCTCATCAGGCTTCGGCTTCATCAACTTCCTTCGGTAAGATATCTATGTGGAAAATTAGGAGCAACGATCTCTCATCCCGAAGTATGAATGCTTGGTCTGGGAAGTAGGATTGATGCAAAGTACGGATCGAGGTACACAGACCCCATTAATTATACATATCCAGGCTATGTTGTGTGATATATGTAACTCATGGTGTGAGAGTTCAAGGTCGGGCTTAGGGGTTAGGGTTTAAATTTAGGGGGGAAGTAGTTGGGGGTGATCATGAATTCATGGAATTAGTGGATGATGTCAAAGCTGGCTGGCAACATTAAGAGAGAGTGATTGGGATGATTTATTTTATGATGTTCAAGAATTTTGTGCTGCTCATAGTATTCCAGTGCCAAATATGGATGAAGTAATACTGGTTCGTGGTCATTCAAGGAGAGCAGGGAGGACTGTCACTAATCTTCACCATTACCATCCAGAGATTTTTTTTTGTGTGTTGCTATTGACAAAATATGCGTGGAGATGGATCACCGCTTTAGTGAAGGAGCTAATGGTGTGCTTGATTTCTTTTCATGTCTTGACCCCAATAATTCTTTCTCCAAGTTTAATGTTGATAAGCTTGTGCGTCTTGCAGAAATTTATCATGATGACTTTTCCAATGATGACTGTGGAACAATTAGAGAGAAACTTATCACTTATACTCCCTCCGTTTCAAAATAGATGACTCAATTTTGTACTAACTTTAATACAAAATTGAGTCATCTATTTTGGAGCGGAGGGAGTATAAGTCAAATGAAAAGGCATGCTTCTTTGTCTTCTTTTGATGATGTTCAAAGTTTGGCCGTGAAGATGGTTGAAACAGAGAAACATTTGGTATTTTCATTGGTGTACAAATTAACTAGTTGGTTTTGATATTGCTGGTGTCAACAACATCTATTGACAGATCTTTTTCAGCAATGAAGATTATCAAGACTAAACTGCGTAGCAAGAACAATAATTAATGGTTTAATGACTTGATGATTTATTACACCGAGCGGGAGTTATTCAAATCAGTTGACGACAAGGATATTATTCATACACTTACTAAAATGAGTTCTCAGAAAGGGCATTTGCCTCGTGATTTTCTTTAGTGCACTGTCGGTATGTTCCATCTGACCATCTCTATTCTTGTAAGCTTTTTATTTCAAATCTCACAACTAAATTTATTTCATTAGAAATCCATTTTTATATTCTAGTGCCTTCTAGGACTTCGGGAACAAGATGAGTTTGCCTCTACGCAAGGCTGATTGTATGTCTTTCTTTTGGCAAAAATGAACAAGTGAGAGATGCTTCTGATCATGATGGAAGAAATTGCACGATCACATCCGGTGACATATGGTATGTAACTATGTTTAGCTTACTTTTGTTGGCAACATGGCGAGTTTGCCTGTATGCAAGGTTGGCTATGTATCTTTTGTTGTCATGTCTCAAGTTTATTTGGTCTATGAAGTGGATATTGATATATTAACTCACCTTAAAAATTAAATTTCATGTGACTATTATAGTTAAGTTTTCACTTCATTATTAATGTGGATTTGTGATTCCGAAGCATGGCGGTATGGTATATGTTGTGTATTTGAATACCTTATTTTTTTTTCTAGATTATACACTTAGGCTTAATTTGCCCAGGCTCCACAAGAGTTCTGGCTCCGCCACTGGACACAGGAAGTTTGGCAAAGGGAAAAACATGCTCATCAAACACGACATCCCGAGATATATAGACACGATTAGTGGGCACATGAAGACATTTGTATCCTTTATGAAGAGAGCTATAACCAACAAATACACACTTCTTGAAACGAAACTCAAGCTTGCGCTTGTTATATGGACGGAGATGGGGCCAGCAAGCACACCCAAACACCTTGAAAAAGATGTAGTCCGGTTGTTCATTAAGAAGAACTTCAATGGGAGTCTTCATGTTCAAAACACGAGTGGGAGTACGGTTGATGAGAAAACATGCAGTGGTGAAAGCATCACTCCAAAACCGAAACGGAACAGATGCATGGGCCAAAAGAGTAAGACCAGCTTCAACAATGTGACGATGCTTATGTTCTACTGAACCATTCTGCTGATGTGTATGTGGACATGCTAAACGGTGAGCGATCCCAAGCGACTGAAAAAAGGAGTTGAGGTTGCGATACTCGCCGCCCCAATCCGACTGGACATGAACAATTTTGTACTTGAGAAGACGTTCAACATGTTTTTGAAACTGAACAAAAATGTTAAACACATCAGATTTACGTTTACTAAGATAAAGCCAGGTAAAGCCACTATAAGCATCAACGAAACTGATATAATAATTGTGGCCACTGACAGAAGTCTAAGCAGGACCCCATACATCTTAAAACACAAGTTCTAAAGGATGTTTCACCTCACGACTGGACTCCGAAAAAGGAAGTTGATGACTCTTCCCCTGCTGACAAGCATCACACACTGCTACATTTTTATTACTAGACACACTAGGAAGCTCATGACGACGCAAAACATGACGGACAATAGGTGTGGCCGGGTGACCAAGACGAGCATGCCCTCTAGGGGTGGCCTATCACATATATATAATGAGGTGGTATACAACGTTACAGTATACACATGTAAATACAGAAGCTATACAGTCTAACACACCTCCAGAGCAGGTACTAACGCACCGACCTTGCCAGGCCTGCCGTCGACGCCACCACGATGCCAGACAACGCCACCATCCTGCACGTATCCATCCACACGCATCCGTCGGCGAAACTCCGCAGCGCCATGCCGCTGGGATCCATCGTCGGCCTTGCGGTAGATGTAACACTCCTCCTCCTCTTGCCCCCTCCAGGCAGCTTCTGCTCCAAAACAATGCCCCCAGGAGGGAGAACGACACCGAAGGTGTCATCATCGTCTGATTCGGTAGACTCAGATCTAGGATTTTCCCCGAAACATCTCGATCGAGTTGACATGTGGAGAAGGAAACGACGTCAGAGACACCACCATCGTCCGCCAAGACCGCAGTCAGGCGCGATTTTCACATGGTTCCATTGGGTGGAAGCGAAGTAAACACAAAAAATGAGCACTACTTGGCCGTGCGATTAACTCTCAACTTGACATTTTATTTAACAACACGCCTACATGCACATCATCAAACAGAAACGGATGGACATCCCCAATTAGCTTTTTGACTATTGTGTACGCTGGGAATTAAAGCTCCGTACAACCGTTGCTTTACATAGGCCGGCAAGCAATATCCGAGAAGAATCGAAAAGCGGCCCTCTCGATCCAATCAAGACATCTCTTGGTGCTCAAGGTTTAATCCTAGTATCTGCCGTGAGGTCATTTTGAATATTACTTTCGGACAACCACATACATACACATGACAGGCTCTGAAATTAATGTCGCGAAGACCTTGTTGATCTTCAGGACAGCATGTCGACATCCGCAGATTTTATGTCTGTGGTGAGTAAAGCTGGAGAGCAGTTAGACAGGATAACCATGTGTCTTTTTTACTCGCACAAAAAAAGAAAAAGACAGGATAACCCTGGGCTAAGCAATGAGCACCACCTATCCATCCCTGTGACTTAACTTCTCTTCACACGCACAGCGCAGGTAGATATATGGAGTGTAGGATTGAAAGTTACAGCCACAGTCAGAAGGAGACAATCAGAAATATTTGCGCACACACAGCCATAGCTCATACGGGTGCACTTTACGCTAGTGGAGCAGTATTAGTTACTCTGAATTGATCGCCAGTGGACGCTGGACCTTACGCTGCCCGTTGATTGGCTCGCCGTGGCTATAAACACCAGGCTCCGGTGTCCAGGGGAAGCACTCAGCCGGCCATCCATCATCCCTCCCACTGAATACCAGCACGATAGGTGCCAGCCATGGCGAGGCGCCGCCACTCTTCCTCTGGTCTCCTATGCGTCCTCTTCCTCCTGATCACTGCTGCCATGGCAGCGGACGGTGCAGGAGCGCGACAGCGGAAATTGCAGCAAGTGCCAGGGCCACAGCCGCTGCCACTACCAAACCCACGCCCACAGCCGGGGCCACAGCCCGTGCCACTACCGATTCCGAACCCGCAGCCTGACCCGAACCCACAACCTTTGCCGAACCCAGACCCAAACCCGCAGCCACAACCATTACCGCAGCCACAGCCGGACCCAAACCCGCAGCCACAGCCATTACCGCAGCCTCTTCCACAACCACTGCCGGACCCAAACCCACAGCCACAGCCTTTACCACCACAGCCTCTGCCACAACCACTGCCGGGCCCAAACGCGCAACCGCTGCCATTACCGCCGCCTCTGCCACTATCACCGCCGGGCCCAAACGCGCAACCGATGCCATTACCGCCGCCTCTACCACTACCACCGCCGGGTCCAAACCCACAGCCACTGCCGCAACCGGATGCCCCGGGCTCATATCCACAGGTACAACCGTTGCCAGACTCAAACACGCCCGGCCGACAAAATAACGCACTACAGGGACCACTTGGAAATGGTGCAGCCCCAGCCTTATATTCATGCGGTGCAACCTACATACACGTATTCTTCATCGGTTTATTATTGTACTATTTTGTTTAGATAAAGTGACGCTTGTTCATGTAAATATATTTGCCATTTCTCTAGACTCCATAAAATAATGTATCGATTGGGCATGATCTCTTTGTATTTACATTTATACTAGTATATTATTTGTAATAAAAACTTATATGATTGTGTACAAGTAGTTTGTGTACTTACAAAAAGCAGAACCATTTGTGTATGCATTTGATACACATGTCGTTCTGATATTTTTAGTTATATTTCTGGTCTGACTGACTTGCGTATGGTTGCACACCTTACCCAACACTCTACGTTCAGAATCGTAAGGTGTGCCTACGTTTTGAATTTGTCTTCAATCCACTATTTTGTTAGAAATATATTTGGATTCCATGGTGCAAAATTGATATCATTGTACCTGTATGAAAAGTTGAAAACCACTTCATAGTGATATCAATTTTTTTGTCAAGGCTTTAAGAGGTGGGGTGGGGAGAGGGATTGACTGTCTACCAAGAAGTCCGTTCTTATGTATGTCACGATCCTGGAGTGTCTGATCGACGCAACAATAACCTCCCGCTAAATTTTTTGCTGCATTTTCCTTCACGGACTGACAAAAAATGGTGCAAGAACATGGCAATATTTTGAACACACGAATGCAACAAAAAATATAACGTATGTATCAAATCATTGGAAAGTATTCACAACATACACAAGTACACCATAAAACCAACGTATGAAACATAACATGGCCATATATTATCAATTGTGGTTGTTCATGACGAGGTTATGTTTAGAAAGCTGAAGTATCCTTGGGAAATCTATGGAAGGAGAATGTGCATAAGGTCATTAAAGAACAAAAATATTTGTTGTCTTCTCTCTATATGACACTAATTATTGTATAGTGGTATGAATTTTAGAAGGGAGTGTTTATTTCTCAAGGAGGGGGAGGGTGCTATCCAAAAAAAATGAAAAATGATGATCTTGGACATGGAATTTTGATATAAAGGTCTATCGACCAACTGCATATTTCAACATTAAGTGTAACTTAAGATTTAGATATATACATAATTGGTCAATTGCACATTTGTTGAATGGAAAATAATAACTTCTTAAGCTGACGACGAAAGTCAAGTCTTCTATTAAATATGTACAACACATGAAAAGGATACAAATTTTGGAGGATAGAAATCATGTAGATTTTTTTTTCTTTGGTACTGTTTCAAACGAAGGATTCTCTGTCATGGATTTATTTGAAAATCCTAGATTAATCGAAAGAAATTTTGGGAAAATCAAACATGAGGTGCCATCGCATTTTTTTAATTGTTTTACATCTGGATAGAATTCATATGTTCTCTTCTCTTCATGTTTAGAGTTCCTATGTTCTTTCTACTCGACATCGAAGCAATAACCATTGAAACAAAGCAAGTGGTTTGGACAGAGAATTTGAGAGGTGGAGACAAGCAATTTATATTGTTTCATAATATCAACATTGTCATTCTAAACAGGACAACACGAAGGCAAAAACATTAGCACAATATAATCCTTACCACTGTTCAAGAATTCATCTGATTAATTAGTTAATGGGCCAGTTAATCTCTACTCGTAGGGTGACCGAATCGAATAGCACATATTCATCGTGTTAACTTGTCAGGCCGATTAATTCGCTAGTTAGACCGATTAATCGGTTGTTAGGCCGATTAATCACTGATGTCCCATTAACTTGTGGGCAAACAAAGCCCAAAAAAATTCACTGTAACCCTCTCATCCCCCTCTCGCTCCTCAATAGTTAGGGTTCGACCAAACAGTAGCATATTTTGGTATATTACATAGTTGAGAGCATGAGAGTATGGTATAATAAACAAAAAGACTAGATATATGTTGGAAATTCATGTTTAATCTACCGATGAATGGTCGACCGATTAATCCAGTTAACAGGTCGATTCAGCGATTAATCACTACTACCAAGCCGACCGAGCAGCAACCAGTTACCGATTTCCTGACAATGATCCTTACTCTATCCGAATATATGGTACTAAACTCAGCGTCCCTGTCAATTTTGGAGCTCCGGCTCCATGGAGCCTTTTTTGTATTTAATTTTTTGAAAACTCTACTTGAATATGATGGTTAGCCAATGCATGTAGCCCTAGCAGTTAAAATCATACCCGCGTTACTAAAACACACGCATGCATATGACTGGAGAATGAGGGGGCATGCAACGTGGGAACGTATCTGGTGCACCGGAGCAATTGGTGCTACCGGTGCACCGGACCATGTTACACATTAAAAAATGTTTAAAAAAATCTGAGAAAAATTTAGTGCATCGACACAACATCAATGTATGTTGTCACAAAAATTCAAATTAAAATTCAAAATAATGCTCAAGATACAAAAATGACAAATTTGACGTAAATGTGCTAATGGGCCAAAACTGAAGCCCAACTTGTTTTATGTACTGTTCAATGCCAAATTTGTCATTTTTGTATCTCAAGCAATGTTTTGAATTTTGATATGAATTTTTTGTGACAACGTACATTGATGTTGTCTCAATGCACTAATTTTTTCTTGAAATTTTTTGAACAATTTTTAATCTGCAACGGCGACCGGTGCACCGGTAGCACCAAATGCCCCGGTGCACCAGATACATCCCCCATGCAACGTCATGATAGGTTAGCTTGTCGGAGAGTTACAAGATTCAATAATTTTAAGACAATAAGCATGATAAAATCCTCATTGGTATCTACAGTTTTGAAACTATGCCCAGTATACCCAGACAGAGGGAGTGCTTGAGAACGCGAAAAACTCCGTTGACGAAGCAGGCGACGGAGCCCTGGGGCTTTGTGGTGAAGCTCACGCACGAGGTGGCTGCTCGATCGGGCCAGTTCCTTTCCATTGTGAATTGAACTGATGTGATTGCTTTTTTACTTTGTAATTGCACTAACGTGTACACGGTCTATCTTGATTTCTAAATGATGGCCGGTCACATGTAGTACGTGTGAGCACGGGATTGACAAGGCAACCAACAGAATTCTATTACTACGGGTAGGCAACTAGTAATAGAGTAAAAATATTGTTACTCGCCCTACTATCATCACATAAAGACACACACAGAAAAATCCAACTGTGCTTATTGGCACCTCCTGTTTGGTAGGTTGCTGCATTTGTAATCAACCAATATAACTCCAGTGGCATGTTACGCAGTACTTGTCACTCCAGCTAAGCTAGCTGCAATGTTTATTAATGCAGCCTCCAAATCTGGTTTGTTTCGCCCACCCTATAAAACCAGACAATATGTATCTCCAGCTCTCCACACAACACACACACACACACAAAGCACAGCAGGTGCAACACTAGCTGCAAGCACAAGAAGTAGGCAGCAATGGTGAGGCATCGCCTCCTCGCCGTGCTCCTCATCGGGGTAGTTGCAGCCTCTGCCTTCAACCAAGCAGCTGCCGCTGGCCGAGGCCTTGCCGCCATCGAGAAGTTTGCAGAGCTAGAGCCAAAGCCAGAAACCAAACCAGAGCCAATGCCCAAACCTACGCCACACCCAGAGCCAGAGCCATGCGAACCTGAACCGATGCCCAAACCCAAACCAAAGCCCGAACCAAAACCCGGACAAAAGCCCAAGCCCAAGCCGATGCCAAAACCAAAGCCCAAGCCCTGCTCCAAACCAAAGCCACTTCCTAAGCCCGAGCCAATGCCGAAACCCGAACCAAAGCCGGAGCCCAAGCCTAATGAACCGAAACCGAAGCCGCCTCCTAAGTGCAAACCACCGACGGCTCACAATTGATGGGATACTTGTATATGACAGTTGATGGAGGAGACCCCATAATGGAGGACACCCCATACGGCGCCACACTGTGCTATTTCTAGAATAAGTGGTTCCATTTATTTTTATTGTTCCATGCATGTGTGATGAGTATGAGTACTCTGTACTTATTATTTGCTTGTTGGTATATGTTCATCTACTTTGTACGTGACTCGACTCGTTGTTCTTTTGAGTTTCTACACATGATTGTATTCATTCACATGAATGAGCTATTTTGTCAGTGAACTGCAGTCTATGTTGTTTTCTCTATGGTGTGCAGTCTCAGTTATTTTCTCTACGGGATTGTTTCATTATTATGTGGTCTTTTCGGGGGGGGGGGGGGGGGGGGGGGGGGGGGGATGATGTCAACATAAGGGAAGAGAAGGCCTCCCTAAATAGCAGCACAATATGAAGTGTATAGTGTGCACGTACGTGTCTGGTGTTCTAGATGTATAAAGTGTACCCATATGCTAGACAACGGCCTTGTTCTCTACCTTTCACCTATGAACTAAGTCCCGACCAAGTACGTTAGTATTTATGCCCAGGCTCTGTGAGTGAGCTGGCTCCGCTGCTGGTTATACTAGGTATACGTCACACACATTGCTACGGAAAATTATAGCAATGAAATTATGAAAAATAGCATATATGAGAATAATACCACACAACATTCTCACCATATGAGGATAGAAAACCTAGACATAACTGGAGGTGGATGCATGTTATATATATTGTCTTGTGACCTCCAAGTTTAATTATTTGTTGCTGAAATATAAATAGTAAAAATAATGTGGTGAAGAGCTTGCATATGTTTGATGATGTGGAGGACTTGCATATGATGGAAAGTGAAAATTCGAATGATTACATGCACGCTTGATGATATGGAGGACTTATGTGTGATGAAAACTGGTAAGTGAAAGTTGATTGGTTGCATGCCCTCCATAATGTGATTGACATGCATGTGCATTTAAATGGGATGAATTACTTAGATATATAGGATATGTGTGAAAGGTAACTACACCCCCTAGGTCAAGATTACCAATAAAAGGCACCATGAATTTTTTTATTAACGTATTTTCTCTTTATCAATTCGCAACAAGAAAAATCTCACAGTGATAGTGTTATGCAACATACGAGAGACCATAATAATCTCTCACCACCCCATGGTACTGGCAGGGTCGGCTCAATGATTTTGAGAGCCCTTGGGTGAAGTTGGCGAATTGATTGTCTTTTGCTTCAACACCCGACAAATCCTTTTTAAGCAACATTAGGGTAACCATAAAACTAAAGAGGAAAGTAAATACATAAATAGAGAAGTTAGAGCCCTAACATTTAACATGCTTCGACGAATGGGTGGCACTGGTAATATGGTTATGGGTGTGTGGAATGAGAGGCCTAGAGAGTGACAAGCTGGTGCCTCGCTGTCACAGACATCTGAGGAGGTGGCGAGACTCATGCCGTCAAGCTTACCCGCGAAGACAAAGATCGCGAATTGCGATTAGGAGAGCTGGTGATGCCATGTGTTAGTGTCGCGTGCCGATTGTGATTATTTTCATTTTTATGGACCAATTCAACTATTGACTAAAGACCTAAAGCTTGCTTTTAGGAGAGCATGTATGCCTCACTTTTAGGAGAGCATCTTCACTGCGCTTATAGCGCTCATTAGTGCCACATCGCACAGGTGCTCGCACGCATAGGTCGTCTCATTAAAAAGCAAAGGGGTTGCTTGCCCGACGCCCACTACACTCTTTTCTTGCCCGTCTTTTTTCTGGGATTGCTCTGTTATGCAATGAAAGAAAACATTCACCACTTTTCCAAATTTAAAACATTCATGAATATGAAAATGTTCACATATTTGAAAAAATACGGGTTTGAAAAAATTAAATTAATTCAAAAACACTGATGACTTAAAAAATGACAAGTTCATTTTTTTGTGAATTTGAAAAAAGGGAATTCAAACAAGATTGTAAATTTGAAAAAATGTTCACAAATTTGAAAAAATTCATGAAGTTTAAAGTAAATATAAAAAAACTGAAGCAAGGCAGAAAAGTAAAAAAAGAGAAAGAAAAACCTGGCCGAAAGTTTCCTGAACCAAAGTTGACCAATAAGCTTCTGGAAGCTTTCGGGAGTAGCTTCCGCTCACATAAACGCCATAGATTGGCCAACCCTTTTACGATCTATAAAAGGAAGAGGTGTGCGCACTTTCTACCAATAACTTAGAAACCAGTGCTAAATAACATATTTCCACTTTTAGCGAGGGGTAGAACAGAATTCGACTACAGAGCCACCATATGTGCCAATCGCAACATTTTTTTCTAGCAAACAAGTTTTTGTCTATAGGGGGACACGTCTCACCGCCAACGAACGGATTTTTCTCATTTTTATTTTCATTTTTCTCATTTTTGAGAAACTTTTCTATAAAATATATGGATTTGTACTTTTTTACAAGTGATCATGTAGTTTAATAAGTGTTCATGTACTTCAAAAATGTTCATAAGATATTTGTGAAACGTTTTCAAAATATCAAACATTTTGCAAATACACATAGATTAAAAAGTGTTCATATTTTTCCAAAAATACACACTGTGAACATTTTGAACAATACAGGATCTAGATTTATTTTAATACATGATGAATCATTGAAATAACAATATTTTCTGAAAACAAAAAATGTTTTTCTTATCCATGATAATTTTTAAATACACTGTAAATATTTTGTTCGTACACGAAGAACATTTGGTAAAAAACATGAGTGAACATTGCCCGCTGCCGGTGAGGGAGGGGCGATGATGGTGGTGCACTTTCAGCTTGATCGAGTGATTTTATACATCGCTAGGTGGTCTATGGATCTGAATGTATGTTCTATTACTTCTGGTGTTCTTATACTGACATGACAGTTGATAAATAGATCCAAAACAATCATAAAAAAATAAAAATAAAATGTTCAACTTGTCTTAATAATTGTTCTTGAGATTTAAAATATATATTCTGATTGTTCCAGAAAAATTACATTTCAATTGTTTTCACATGTTTACAAAATTGTTCATTGCAATATTAAAATGTTCATGAAATATATATAAAAATGTTTTCTTACAGTTTATAAAAATATTCGTGGTATATAAAACTTGTTCATCATGTTTTATAAAACGTTCAAACATGTATTGGAAAAATATTCTATGTGTATTTAAAAAATATTAATATTTTCAAAACAATCAACATGTATTTGAAATATGGAAAATGAAAAACAAAATAAAAAACAAGAAAAATATACAGAAAAGTAAAAGGAAAAAACAAAAATGAAAACCCTAGACAAACCAGATAAAGAAAACAGGAAAAAATCCGGATAAAACGTTCTGAAAATCGCATGAAACAAACCAATGCTACACTGCCTCCACCGCTACTGGGCCACAGCCCGCACCGCATCACCAAAGGTGAGCGCCTCACAGTATGTAGAGACATAGCATTTGCGCAAAATGACCGCACGCATTGAACAAACTGTTGGCTAGCTAGTTATTAGAATGACATGTAGACTTTTTAAACTCAACAAAATTATAGGTACAATGCTTTGGATCATAGATACAAGAAATTACAAAATAACTTCTATAACTAAGAATTAGAATGAAACCCTCTGGAGTCAAAATATGATAAATGGAGGAAAAAACATTACTCCCTCCGTTCCACAATATAAGACATTTTTGCAAGCTAGTTAAAACGTCTTATATTGTGGGACGGAGGAGTAGCTCATATAATCCTTCCTCTTTCCGAATATATGGCGGTGCTAAACTGGAAAATCATACATGCATAACTAAAACACATGCACGCATGAGACTGGAGAATGAGAGCATGCAGCATCAAAATAGGTTAGTTTGTCGGAGAGTTATAAGATTCAATAGTTTGAGACAATACGCATAATAAAATCCCCATTGCTATCTATGTGCCTAGTATATATATCGGGCCAGAGGGAGTGCTTGAGAAAACACCGAGTCAGCAAAAATCGGTCAATGAAGCTTCCAACTGGTGGTGCAGCCGTGCAGCTCACGCACGAGGTGCACAATCCTCGGCCAGTTCCTTTCCAGAGACCTTTGCTTTCCATTGTGAATTGAACTGAAGCGTTTGCTTTGTACTCCCTCTGTAAACTAATATAAAAGCATTTAGATCATTATAAAGTAGTGATCTAGACGCTTTTATATTAGTTTCCGGAGGAAGTACTTTGTATTGCATTGCACTAACGTGTACACGGTCTATCTTGTTTTCTAAATGATGACCGGTCACACGGACTTGTGGGCACGGGATTGACAAGGCAACTAACAGAATTCTATTACTACGAGGAGGCAACTAACAGAATTCTATTACTACGAGGAGGCAACTAACAAAGTAAAAATATCGTTACTCACCCTACTATCATCATAGAGATACACACGTAATATCCAGCTGTGCTTAGGCTGGTCATAGTGGGGAGTAACTTAGAGTAGTAACATGCATATGTTACTACTCTAGTTACTACCCTTATAGTGGGAAATGTCATATGTGTAGTAACATACACATGTTCATTTATTGTCTTATAGACTCATTTTGCATTGAAAAGCGCTATGTGATGGTAACATATTAGGTTACTCTATTTACCTCTCTCCTCATTTACTACTTGTCACATCAACATTTTTGCTTATGTGGCATCTATGTTACTACCTATGTTACTCCCACTATGACCAGCCTTATTAACACCTCTACCTACGTAGTAGGTTGCTTCATTTGTAATCAACAAATTAACCAATCCATTGCCAATTTGCCATGTTACCCAGTACTACTTGTCAGTCCAGCTAGCTATCTGCAATTTACTAATTAATGCAGCCTCCAGATCTGGTTTGTTTCACCCAGCCTATAAAACCACACAATATGTACCTCCAGTTTTGCACACAACACACACACAAAGCACAACAGCTAGCTGCAACCACAAGTAGGCTGTAATGGCGAGGCATCGCCTCCTTGCCGTGCTCCTCATCGGGATAGTTGCAGCCTCCACCTTCAACCAAGCAGCTGCGGCTGGCCGAGGCCTTGCCGTTGTCGAGAAATTTGCAGAGCTAGAGCCAAAGCCAGAATCCAAACCAGAGCCAATGCCCAAACCTATGCCACACACAGAGCCAGAACCATGCAAACCTGAACCGACGCCCAAACCCAAACCAAAGCCCGGACAGAAGCCTGAACCAGAACCCAAGCCCAAGCCGATGCCAAAACCGAAGCCCGAGCCCTGCTCCAAACCAAAGCCGGGGCCTAAGCCCGAGCCGATGCCAAAACCTGAACCAAAGTCGGAGCCCAAGCCTAAACCTGAACCGAAACCAAAGCCGCCTCCAAAGTGCAAACCACCAACAACTCACAATTGATGGGATACTATATACGAGAGTTGATGGAGGAGACCCCGCACGGAGCCACACTATGCTATTTCTAGAATAAGTGGTGTAGTATTCCTTGTGTTCCATTTCTTTCTATTTTCCCATGTGAGCGTGATGAGTACTAGTAGTGTGTAATTACTATTTGGTTGTTGGTATATGTTCATCTACTTTGTATGTGACTTGACTCGCGTTGTTCTTTTGAGTATCTACGCATGATTGTATTCATTCACATGAATGAGCTATTTTGTCAGTGGACTGCAGTCTGCTGTTTTTCCTATGGGTTGCAATCTCAGTTATCTCTATGGGATTATTTCATATTATGTGGTCTTTTTTGGGGGGAAAGATGATGTCAACAAAAAGGAAGAGAAGGACTCCCTAAATTGCAGCACGCATATGAAGTGTATATGCGGGTATGTGTCTGGTGTTCTAGATGTATAAAGTGTACTCACATGCCAGACAGCGGTTTTGTTCTCTACCCTTCGCCTATGAACTAAGTCCCGACCAGGTGCGTTAGTATTTGGTTTGAGCCCCGTTCCTACATCCTGCTTGAGCCCCGTTCCTACCCTAGCGCCGCCACCACCAGGCGACTAGGGAGAGGCGATCTTTTCCTCCGATCTCCACCGGCCGGGGCGCTGGCCCCCTCTCCCTTCGGCCACTGCTCCGGCGGCAGGAGGGAGGGGGACCCCGTTCCTTCGCTCTGTAGTTAGGGTTTGGATTTGTAGGTCGTGGTGCGTCGTTGGGGTGGTGGGAGCGGCACCTGGACGAATAAATCTGCTTCAACTCTACTCCCACACCGGCGGTGTCTTTCATGGCGGCGTCTCGGAGTTGATGGCATCGTGTCTCTGTCGATCCCTCAGATCGGCAGCATTAGGGTTCATGGATGATGTTGGCGAGACGGCGGCGGCGACTCCATCAGGTGTGTCTCTCCTTATGCTCTGTCCCGGTTGCTGTGGCGTTGTCTCCGACGTCATGGTGGAGCAGGGAGGTTTTGTCGTTCAGGAGTACGCGCAGGCGGTTGTCTACACAAGTGACAGCTGGAAGATGGAGTATCCTGTGTTGGGTCTGTGGTCGAAGGATGCCAGTTCTGGTTTCCTCCTCCGACGTCGTCATCGTCATGCGGGGGTGTCAGTTCTGAAATTCGATGGCGTGTACGGGGACATGTTGCCCCGGTCTGATTCTGTCAACGGCTATGGTTTTGTTTCTGGCAAACTACTTTGGAGGTCCGTAAAGCTGTTGATCAGCGATGAAGTCGCATCGAGCTTTGGTGAAGAGGTGATCTGTCTTTTTATCCTTTGGTGGTCACTTCGGTGGTGTCCAAGGAAAGGGACATGCGCTAGTATTTTGCATAAGATTTTCCTATCTTTTCAGTTATGTATGATCGGTGCTTACATGACTTGTAACTTGATCTTTATTCTATTTCTATATAAATGAGACACGTATTATCATGAAAAAAAAGGTGCATTAGTAGTTATACCCAGGCTCTACTAGTGAGTTGGCTCCGTTGCTAGTTATACTAGGTAAACATCACACACATTGCTACGGAAATTTAAAGCAATGAAATTATAAAAAATAGCATATATGTGAATAATACCATACAACATTCTCAACATATGACAATAGAAAACCTAGATGTAACTGGAGGGTGGATGCATGTTATGTTGTCTTGTGACCTTCAAGTTTAATTATTTGTTGTTGAAAGATAATAAATAGTAAAAATAATGAGGTGAAGAGCGTGCGTGTGTTTCATGATGTGGAGGGCTTGCATATGATGGAAAGCGAAAAGTCAAATGATTACATGCACCCTTGATGATGTGGAGGACTTGCATGTGATAAAAAATGGTAAGTGAAAGTTGATTGGTTGCATGTCTTTCATGATGTGATTAATTTGCATGTGCATTTAAATGGGATGACTTACTTAGATATATAGGATATATGTGTGAAAGGTTACTGCAACCCCCCGGTATATATGTGTGAAAGGTAATTGCACCCCCTGGTAAAGAGATAAGTGCCGGAGCTACCAAAAAATTATTGGGCAGGCCAAGGTGGCCCGTCCTAAAGGAAACACATTTTTCTCTCTCAAAAGGCCCAAGTTTACCTATACTATGGCCACGTAAGGTAGAGTGGAAGAAAAGCTCTCACGTCGCCCCTCTCGGGCGACTCGGGAGCGGCCCCAAACCCTAGCCGCCACCTCCTCTCCTCCCTCCTGCCCCCTCCTCGCCGCCACCCGAGGAGCCTGCCGGCTGCCGCGCGTCTTCCGGTGAAGGTGGCGGCGAGGATCTGCTGCCTCGCGCCGGCGTGAGGAGCTTTGGAAGCCAGGGCGGCGGCCCTGGGTGGAGATGGAGGCGTCGATTTCTCCGGTGGATGATGCGCGTAGGTGATGGTCGTCCCTCCCGGCCGCGTGGGTGGCGTGAGGACGGCGAGGTCTTGCTGCAGCGGTGGGCGGCTCTCTTCCTCCCAGCCCCTTCCCTCCTGCAGTGGTCTCCTCTCGCCGATCTGGTGGCTGGTTCGTCAGATCTGGGCTTCGAGGATGGGGCGGTGGAGACTTGGAACGGGGGAAACCCCTGGTCGATTTCGCGTCGACCTCGACGCCGGCGGCGCTCCGGTGTCGTTCTCCCTCTTGAGGGCGGGTCGAGCTTCCAGATCCGTCCCTCCTCCTCCTCCTCCCTTCCCCGGGCGAAAGCTTGGCCTTTTTGGCCGGACAGTGGAGGCGTTCTGGCGTCTCGGCCCTTCCTGGAGGCGCCGTTCAAGGGGTGGTTGGGGGTTGTGGACCTGGTGCGTGGTGGTGGGTGGCGGTGGTGGTACTCGGTTCCCCTGGTTGCCGACGTTGGTGGTGACGTGTAGGTTCTTCCGCATCCTTCAGCGGCTCCTCACTTTGTTTGCTGGTTGGTCGCCGGCTGGCAGTGGGTGTCCGTGTGTTTGGCACGGTCTGGAAGAAGGGGAGATAGTGGTCTCTCCTCCGGCAGTGGCCCGAGGCGGCGGCCGGTGCAGTCGATGGTTTCCTTCACGCGGTCTGGATCTTCATGTTCACGGCTTTTGCTGTCGCCGGGTGGCTTCGGCCCTGCCGTTCTAGCTGTGCAAGATCTCCGGCGGCTTGATCGCAGTATTTCTTGCTGCCTTATTCTCTGTTGCTCTTGGTTGTAGTGAATTTGGCATGTCTTTTTCAGTTTTTGTCAAGTCTTTGCCTTTGTAATTCAGCACCATTGTATCCTAGCCGGTTGATGGCTTCATTAATTTGAAGTCGGGTCTTTGTGCCTTTTCTCTAAAAAAAAGTTTACATATACTATTTGATGTTTTGGCTATGCATTGGGCCGGCTATATATGGCCCATCTGGCCTTGCTTTAGCTCCACTAGTGGTCAAGACTATAAGAAAACGCACCATGAAAAATATTATAACAATTTTTCTCTTACTCAATTCGCGACAAGAAAAATCTCTCTATGATAGTGCTACACAACATATGAGAGACCATAATAATCTCTCACCCATCCCATGGTGCTGGCAGGGTCAACTCTATAATTTTGAGAGCCCTTGTGTGAAATTGGCAAATTGATAGTCTTTTTTTTCTTTTATTGTGCATGAAAACTCCTTTTAAGCAACATTATAGTAACCCTAAAACTGACAAGGAAAGAAAATACATAAGTAGAATTTTAGAAATCAGAGCGCTAACATTTAACATGCTTCAGCGAATGGGTGGCTCTGGTAATATGGATATGGATACGAGGAATGAGAGGCCTAGAGAGTGATAAGCTCATGCTTCGTTGTCACAGACGCCCGAGGAGGCGAGACACCCACGTCGTCAAGCTTCGAGACAAACCTGTGAAGATGAAGATCACGAATTACAATTAGGAGAACTAGTGATGCCATGTGTCCGTGTTGCACACCGATTATGATTCTTTTCCCTTTTATGGACCAGTCAACCAACGGCTAAAGGCCTAAAGCTTCTTGAAGAGCGTGTATACCTCAATTTTAGGAGAGCTCCTTCTCACCGCTTATAGTGCTCTTTCTTTTTTTTGCGAAAACACTTGTATTACTCAACTCATAATGTCTTTACAATCATCAAGGGAAATACCCAAGACCTCATCTGGCCCAGATCCCAGCCAGGTCATAGTCCGCCCTCTACTCGAGCAAATCTAGCCAAACTATCACTAGCTTTATTATGGGCTCTCAAAACATGAGTAATACAAGTTCGTCTCAAAGGAAGCAGCAACCTTATTTCATTAACCAACGAGGCATAGACTGAACGATCAACTTCGCCGGAGCTTATCATGGAGACGGCCAAGCTTGAGTCTGACTCAATGACAATGGGCAGTTCTGAACTCTGTATGGCGAGCGAAACGCCCTCCATGATAGCACATAATTCAGCTTCAACAACGTCTCTACAGGAATATAACACCCTGCAGCTTGACAAAATAATCACACCCCTGGAGTCTCGAAGAATCATACCAGCGCCCGCTTTATCATCCGTTACAAACGATCCATCTGTATTCAATTTCACCCAGCCAACATCCGGTGGCTTCCACCTACATTCAGGGTCCGTTCGCTGATGTTGCACCTGTACGGAAGACATATGATCCAAGGAAACGAATCCCTTGCCTTTAGCCGGGTCCATTCCTGGATTTTGTTTGATCCCAATCAACTCTTCCAAATACCTTTTCAGAAAACTAACAGAGACATCCATAGCGGGAGCTGGTTTAAAGTGCACTACTTCATTTCGAACATACCAACTTCTCCATAGTGCTCATTAGTGCCGTAGCGCACAAGAGCCCGCGCGCATGTGTCATCCCATTAAAAGGCAAAGCGGTTGCTCACCTGGCCACCCACTACACTCTTTTTTCGCCAGCCTTTTTTTTCCTGGAATTGCTCTGTTATTCAATGAAAAAATGCCACCGGTTTTCTAAATTTAAAAATTCATGAATATGAAATATTTCACAAATTTGAAAAACAATTATGGTTTGAAGAGAATGAATGCAAAAACATTGAAAATTTTGAAAAAAATCACAAATTCATTTTTTGTGAATTCGAAAAAAGTTGATTCAAAAAAGTTTGTGAAATTTGAAAAAAAAATCTCATGAATATGAAAAAATGGTCAAAATTTGAAAAAATATGGTAGAGAAGTTTAACATTCAAATAATCAGAAAAAGAGAAAAAAGGCGGAAGAGTAAAAAAGAAAAATCAGGCCGAAAGTTTCCATAGCCAAAGTTGGCCCATAAGCTTCTGGAAGCTTCCTAAAATCGAGAGGAGGGAGCTTCCGCTCATGTGAATGCCATAGATTGGGCAGCCCTTTTACAATCTATTGAAGGAAGAGATGTGTGCGCTTTCTGCCAATAACTTGGAAACCAATGCTAAATAGCATATTTCCACTTTTAGCGTGGCATAGAACGGAATTCAACTATAGATCCACGATATGGGCAAATCCCAACATTTTTTCTAACAAGCTACTTTTTTCTATAGGGGCAGATGTCTCACTCTAACTACGAGTAGGATTTTTTTGTTCTTATTTTCACATTTTTCTTTTCATTTTTCCTAATTTTCTATTAAACGCTCTATAACATATATGGGTGATCATATAGCTTAATAAGTGTTCATGTACTTTAAAAAATTTCATCACGTATTTATAAAACGTTTTCAAATATGAAACATTTTTAAAATACACATACAATTACAGAAGTGTTCATATTTTTCTGAAAATATACACTATGAACATTTTGAACAATACGGATGAAGATTTATTTTAATACATGATGAACCTTTGAAATCACAACATTTTCTAAAAATACACAATGATTTTTATATACACAATAAATATGTTTTTCATACACGATGAACAATTTGTAAAAACATGAGTGAACATTGCCAAACTCCGATGAGGGAGGGGCGATGATGGTAGTACGCCTCCGGCTTGCTCGAGTGATTGTAAACATTGCTAGGTGGTCTACGGACCTAGACATAAGTTGTATTACCTCTGGTGTTCTTGTACTGACATAATGGTTGATAAGTAAATTGGATTTTTTTTCATAATTTTATTCAGAAAAATGTTCAACATGTCTTACAAATTGTTCCAGAGATTAAGAAAAATATATTCGCATTTTTCAAAAAGAACTGTACATTTCAATTTTTTCACATGTTTAGAATATTGTTCATGAATTATAAAAAAATGTGTTATTACATTTTTGGACAGATGTTTGTGGTATATAAAAATTGTTCATCATGTATTTATAAAACAATCAAACTTGTATTAAAAAAATATTCTATGTGTATCTAAAAATGTTTATTATTTTTAATAATTTCAATGTGTATTTGGAAAATTGGAAAAAAAAATGAAACAATGAACAGGAAAAGTAAAGAGAAACCAAAAATGAAAAACCTAAACAAACCCAATAAACAAGAGAAATAAAAAAACCAGACAAGAGGTTATGAAATCACAAGCAACAAACAAATGCTATAGACCTCCACCACTACTAGGCCACAGCCCACACCGCATCGCCAAAGGTGAGCGCCTCGCAGTAGACAGAGACATAGCATTTGCGCAAAATGACTACACACGTTGAACAAACTGTCCGCTTTCATGCACTTTGGGTGGAGCTTATCATGGAGTGTGTATCTTCAGTAAGCTATATGGTCCGGTTCAATAATACAGAAACTGAAGAATTTGCTCCCACGAGAGGGCTCAGACAGGGTGGCCCATTATCACCTTATTTATTTCTCTTGTGCTCTGAGGGTCTTTCAAGCTTATTAGCTCATGAACAGGAAATTGGAGGAGTGGAAGGGGTCCGTGTTTGTAGAAATGCCCCCCTATCTCACATTTACTGTTTGCAGATGACTCCTTGATCCTAATGAAGGCGGACTCACATAATGCAAGTACACTCAAAAGTGTTCTTGACACATATTGTGCTAGTTCTGGGCAACTAGTTAGTAATGCTAAATTGAGTATATTTTTTAGTCCTAATACTAATGTCAATACCAGGGAGAATGTGTGTAGAGATTTAAATATTGAGACAGAAGCTCTATCTGACACATACTTAGGTCTCCCTACAATGGTGGGAGTCGACAGAACTGACTGTTTCCAGCACTTGATCGATAGAGTTTGCCAGAGGTTGAAGGGATGGAAGGAGAAGACACTCTCGATGCAAGGTAAAGAGGTACTGGTAAAGTCGGTAGCCCAAGCAATACCTTCTTATGCAATGTCAGTTTTTAAATTGCCTAAAGGAATTTGTAAGTCTATCACCGATGAAATTGTTGGGTTCTGGTGGGGTGAGAATGCGGAGAAAAACAAAATGCATTGGTTTGCATGGTGGAGGTTGTGTATTCCGAAGAAGGAAGGGGGTTGGGTTTTAGAGACTTGCACAGTTTTAATCTTGCTATGTTAGCAAAACAGTGTTGGCAACTAATCCAAAATCCGGATTCTTTGTGTGCGCAAGTTCTGAGGGCAAAATATTACCCAGATGGCGACATATTGAAAGCTGGACCAAAAAAGGGCTCTTCTTATACTTGGCAGAGTATTGTCGCAGGTATTCAGACATTTAAGTGGGGTTGTATTTGGTGTGTTGGAAGTGGATCTCAAATTGATATCTGGCATGATCCATGGATTCCATCAAGTGTCACAAGGAAAGTAATCACGAATAGGGGTGCAACAATACTTTCAAAGGTTGATGAGTTAATAAATCCGTACACAGGCCAGTGGGATGAGGATCTAATTTGTGATGTTTTCTCTCCTGTCGATGTTCATAGGATATTACAAATCCCCTTGAATTATCACTTGACAGAAGACTTTGTGGCTTGGAACTATACATGATCAGGCACGTTTTCCGTGCGATCGGCTTATCATAAGGAGTTTGAACATCAACAAGGGGCACAGTGGGTGCGAGCTGATGGGCAAGGCACAGAAAATATAAATCCAGTTTGGAAGGATATGTGGAAGCTGAAAATACCAGGGAAGATAAAACATTTTGCATGAAAAGTTTTGCATGGCGCCCTCCCATGCTTTGGTGTATTAGCAAGCCAACAAATCCCATGCTCATCTCAATGTCCAATTTGTTTAGTGGGAGCAGAAGACATTCAACACTGCTTATTTAAGTGCCGACGAGCGACGGATGTTTGGGAGCGGCTGGGCTTGCTACAAGTCATACGGAAAGCTGTGGCCGAGGACAGATCAGGATCTATTACGATGGAAATTTTATCAAAGCTTCAGGGCAATGATGCGGAGGTACCAACGGCGGAGCTTACTGTTGTAGCAGCATGGTATATATGGTGGCAGCGCCGACAGATAGTAAAGAGAGTCAAAGTCCAAACGCCGGAAAAAACTGCGCTAGCCATCAAGATTTTGGCGACAAATTACCTCAGGTCAGATATACCCAAAGGACCAATAAGGAAGAATGACCACATGTGGAGGAAACCAGGATATGGGATCGTGAAGATAAATGTTGATGCTTCCTTTCAGTATGAAACACTTTCAGGTGCTTGTGGTGCTGCGGCTCGGGACGACCGGGATGATTTTATTGCTGCAGCAAGTTGGTTTGTTCCAAACATCAGTGGAGTTGACTCAGCTGAGCTAACTGCTATCAGAAACGGGATATACTTGGCAACTCACATTGGATGCAACAACATAGAAATTGAATCAGATTGTTCCTTCGCAGTGGACTCGCTGAACCAAGTTGATGATTATTTAGGCCTGGAGGTAGCTATCATCACAAAGTGTAAACAACTTATGATGGACTTTGCGTCCATATCCTTCAGACATTGCTATAGAGAGGCCAATCAGGTGGCAGATGAATTAGCAAAGAACTCTTTTACTACTGGATCCTCTAGTTCTTGGGATGATGAGATCCCTGATTTTATTTCTCATCTGCTTGTAAATGACATGTCTATTATTTGAGAAATAAAGTCTATTTGCAGTTCAAAAAAAAACTGCCCGCTAGCTAGTTATTAGAAAGGCATGTAACTTAATTCAAACTCAACAAAATTATAGGTACAATGCTTTGGATCATAGATACAAGAAATTACAAAATAACTCATATAACTAAGAATTACAATAAAACCCTCTTGAATCAAAATATGATAAACAGAGGAAAAAAATTAGCACATATAATCCTTACTCTATCCAAATATATGGCGGTGCTAAACTGAGCAGCCCCATTAGTTTTGGAGCTCCGGCTCCATGGAGTCCTTTTTGGAAAATCATACATGCATAACTAAACACCCGCATGCATGAGGCTGGAGAATCAGGGCCATGCAACATCAATATAGGTTAATTTGTCGGAGAGTTGTAAGATTTAATAATTTAAGACAATACGCATAATAAAATCCCCACTAGTGAAGTGTCAAAAACCCTCTTATATTGTGGGACACAGGGAGTACAATTTTAAAACTGTGCCCAGTATACCGGACCAGAGGGAGAGCTTGAGAAAACACTGAGTCAGAAAAAACTTACTAAGCAGACCATGGAGCCTTAGAGCATCTCCAGTCGTGCCCCAGAACGGCCTCCCAAGGCGATTTTTTTGCGCCGGTGCCAAAAAACGGTCCACTCGCGTCCTCAGGAGCCCGTTTTTCACTGACTTGGGCCGAAATCAGCGTAGGCGGACCCAGGCCGAACCCGATGCGTCTTGGGGGGGGGGCGCCCGGGGGCGCCGGGGCGAGTGTTTTGGCGCAAACAGCCGCGGGCCCGCCGAGTCAGCGAGACGGCCGCTTCGTCGACCTCATCGCCTCGGTTCCCGCGGGAATCAATACAAAGGTTGTCGCGCCGGTCAGCCTTCATTTGATGCCTCACGGGCGACGGAGTGAAGACACCGCCGACGCGGGTCCCGCCCGCATGCCGCCGCCCCGCCACCCCGCTTCGGCTATAAAAGGCGCCCCCTTCCCGCCGGTGAGCGCAATAGCCTCCCCCACTCCCTCCCGCGAAAGCCTTCTCCCCGCCGGCGAGCTCTCACGCCACTTCCCCCTGCCCGCCGACGAGCGAAACCATGACGGAGAGATACCCAGGCAACGGCGCAGCGGCAAATGGCTTCGGCCGCCGGCACCTCCAGGAGCTGGAGGCGCGCCTTCTGTACGAGGCCGAGTACCCGGCGCCCCCCGACATGCGCGTGTCGGGTTCGTGGAGGCTGAGCGTCGGAGGCGTCCCGGTGCCGCCGGTGCCCAAAGGGGCGGCATGGCGGGCGGAGATCGCCCGCATCCACTCGTCGCTGACAGAGGAGCAGAGGAACGAGCCGAGGTACGCGCCCGATAGCGAAACGCTGTGGACGTTGTACTTCGAGTGCCACCGCGAGGAGCAGATCGCCTCCGTCAACGGCATCATCTCCCACGGCCGCCTCAACTCTGAAGGACGGCGTGAGTGGTGGGGCGTCCCCGACCGCACACTCGACGCCGTCGTCGACCACATCGAGACTGACAATGTGCCGCGGCTAGAGTACCCGGCGCGACCCTCCTTCTCTCGCCGCCGTGGCAGTTCCTGGATGTCGCGGCGAATGGAGCCGGGGTCGTCCTCGTCGTCGGGCTCCGGCTCGCCGACCCTCCGCCCCGCCAAGCCTGAGCCGGAGGGGGCACCGCTCGGGCGCCGCGCTCGCAGCAGCGCCCTCGTCATCAACGAGCCCTCGCCTGCGGCGGCGCCGGCAAGGCGCTCCCTCCGCCTGGTCCGGCCGAAGCCCGAGCCGGAGATGCTCCCCGTGAAGCCGGAGCACGCTGGCATGGTGGCCCCCGACGACAAGTCCGCCCTCAAATGGGTGAGGGAGGACTACGTCCGCGAACAGATGCGCCACCAGCGTCGGGCGTACCTGGACACCCAGGCCAGTAGCCGCGCCGAGGCCCGTCGCCGCACCGAGGAGGGCGGCGTCATCGTCATCGACAGCGACGACGAGGACGAGGCTGGGCCGTCAAGCGCTGTCGGCGACCACGGCGAGGGATGCAGCAGGGACGCTGCAGGCGAGGTGCGCGACGACGACGACGACGACGGCAGCGGCGGTGGCTACACCCACTTCTACAGGCTTCTCGGCATATAGACGGCGACTGTGGCGGCAGCGGCTAGGCTTTTTAGTTCGTTTTTAAGTTAGTTCATGCATGTTTTTAAGTTTTTGTACAAATTTCGACAAAAAAAGGCCGAGTTCATGCAAAAGTCGCCGAGGTTGCAAAAAAATTAAAACGAGCTTCGCCGAACCCGCAGCGACCGTGGGCCTGTGACTGAGAGCGAACCGAACCCCAGGGGGCGATCTAGCGCTGGCTCGCCCCCATGCCGGTCTTTTGCAGCACCCTGGGGGCCGAACGGCTGGAGATGCTCTTAGGGCTTCCAACAGGCTCCAGCGAGTTCCTTTCCAGAGAACTTTGTTTCTTGTATCTCCACGTGGTGAAGCTCACGCACGAGGTGGCTGCACGATCGGGTCAGTTCCTTTCCGGAGACCTTTCCTTTCCATTGTGAATTGAACTGAAGCGATTGCTTTTTTACTTTGTATTGCATTGCACAAAGGTGTACACATGCTTGAGGTTGCATGCTTGATCTGGAGACTCCCCCTCCTCCTCCCCCTCCCTCCCCCGTGCGGCAGCGCCGCCCCGCACCGGGGAGCCCCTGCCCTCCTCCTACAGCCGCGCCTCACCTCTGCTCCCCTCCGCCGTCGTCGCCCGGGGCGTCACAGGGCAAAGCCCTTATGGCGTGGCGGCGACGGCGGTTTTCTCCTTGGATCTTGATCTGGTTGGGAGGCGGCGCTCCTTTCCGGCCAGATCGGCGGCGGTGGCGCAGATCGGCGGCGACACGGATGTGGTACGGTGGCGGTGGAGGACGGCACCAGCAACGGCGGATCTGGCCTTGACTCAGTCGGGCTAATTCGTTGTGCTACCGATCTTAATCACCGTCTGCGGTGCACTGCTCCTCGACTTGATCTGCAACACGAGGATGTCTGGGGCGCCGACCCTAGGCTTGGTGGTGGTGGCCTTCTTCTTCATCGGAGTTGGTCGGTCGGTTGGCTGTGCTTGCATGGTCATGGCGGCGGAGGTCGCAGTGGCTAGTGGCTTAGCCGGTCAGCGGCGACGGAACATGGCCGGTGGCAGCGGCAATGTTCTGTCTGGATCCCCGGGTAGTGGCCCTGGATGGTGGCGGCCGGTGAAGCTAGGGCTTCCCGCGGCGGCATGGTGTGGTGCAGTCCCTGTCCAAGGCAGATCTGTGACGGCGATCTGATCTACGGATTGGTTCGGATCAGAGACGGTGACGAGCACGGGATCCATCTCGGAGGCTCCCGCGGCTTAGCGAGGCGGGGTAGGAGCCCTCCTCCTAGGCTCTAGTGGTGGCACACTTAGGCAGTGGCCGGTGCGCTAGGGCTCCTACGGCGGCACTGTTGTTGCGGTTGGTCGCCGGATCTAGGCGGCTAGATCTAGGGTTCTGAGGGCGGTCGAGACGATGCACAGGTTGTCAGGTGGACTACTTGTGATGGATCCGGGTGAAAACCTGGTCTTCAGTCGATGGTCGGAGCCGGTGATGACGATGCCCTTATCATTGTTTTCTTCATGAAGGCATCATCGAGGTGAAGCTCCCAGCTCCACTCAATACCTCCGGGGAAACCCTAGATCAGCTGATTGGATGTTGGCAGCAATCATGTGTCGTTACCCCCTTGGGGGCGGCATTCTTGGAGGTGCACTCGTTCTTGCGGGACCAGCGGACGGCTTCTTTGGTGGAGCGGTGCTTCATCCTGCACATTGATGGCGACGGATCTCGGCGACGTGGCGCAGTGCAGATTCGGCGTTCGATGTGTTAGGATGGACTCACGCAGGAGGACAACGTTGTCTGGCGTCGTGGTGGCGTCGATGGCAGAGAGACCTGGCACGGTAGATGCAACAGTACAACTCTAAAGATGGACTGGTGGCAGGTGGCTGCGGCGGCTCATACCCGGCAGGCGTCCTGGTTGAGGAATGCGCCGGACTTGTAGGTGCCCCATATCCGGCAGGCGTCCTGCTTGGGACCGCAGGTCTTAGATGTTTAGGTTTGACTGCGAGGTCTGTTTGGTATTAGGTCCAGACTATCAGCATCCTTTCATCAACTGGATAGGAGTAGCGACAGATATTGCCTAGACGGTGGCTTTAGTCTTACTGTTGTATGACTTTGTAAGGTCTTGTGTGAATAATTAATAAAATGATTGCATGCATCGTCCAGATGCAGAGGCCGGGGGCCCTCCTCCATTTCTAAAAAAACAAAGATGTACACTGTCTATCTTAATTTCTAAATGATGGCCGGTCACATGGACGTGTGAGCAGGGGATTGACAAGGCAACTAGCAGAATTCTATTACTACGAGGAGGCAACTGATAAAGTAAAAATATTGTTACTCACCCTACTATCATCAGATGGAGACACGCACGCAGAATCCACTGGACAAGGCGACTAACATAATTCTATTACCACGAGGATGCAACTAATAGAGTAAAAATATTGTTACTCACACGTACTACCACCACAAAAGACACACACGCAGAATCCAGCTGTACTTATTAACACGTCTAGCTACCTACGTGTGGTTTCTTCATTTGTAATCAACTAATCAACCAATATAACTCCACCGACATGTTATACAGTACTACTTGTCACTCCAGCTAGGTAACTGCAATGCTAATTAATGCAGCCTCCAGATCTGGTTTGTTTCACCCAGCCTATAAAACCACACAATATGTACCTTCAGTTCTCACACAACACACACACACAAAGCACAGCAGGTGCAACACTAACTGCAAGCACAAGAAGTAGGCAGCAATGACGAAGCATCGCCTCCTCGCCGTGCTCCTCATCGGGATAGTTGCAGCCTCCTCTTTCAACCAAGCAGCTACGGCTGGCCGAGGCCTTGCTGTTGTTGAGAAGTTCGCAGAGCTAGAGCCAAAGCCAGAACCCAAACCAGAGCCAATGCCCAAACCTATGCCACACCCAGAGTCAGAGCCCTGCAAACCTGAACCGCTGCCCAAACCCGAACCAAAGCCTGGACAGAAACCTGAACCAGAACCCAAGCCCAAGCCGATGCCAAAACCAAAGCCAAAGCCCAAGCCCTGCTCCAAACCGAAGCCCGATCCTAAGCCCGAGCCAATGCCGAAACCCGAACCAAAGCCGGAGCCCAAGCCTAATGAACCGAAACCGAAGCCGCCTCCTAAGTGCAAACCACCGACAGCTCACAACTAATGGGATACTTGTATATGACAGTTGATGGAGGAGACCCCATACGGAGCCACACTGTGCTATTTCTAGAATACGTGGTGTAGTATTCCCTGTATTCCATTTATTTGTATTGTTCCATGCATGTGTGATGAGTATTAGTACTCTGTACTTATTATTTGCTTGTTGGTATATGTTCATCTACTTTGTATGTGACTTGACTCGTTGTTCTTTTGAGTATCTACGCATGATGGTATTCATTTTCATGAATGAGCTATTTTGTCAGTGATCTGCAGTCTATGTTGTTTTCTCTATGGCGTGCAGTCTCAGTTATTTTCTCTATAGGATTGTTTCATTATTATGTGGTCTTTTTTGGCGGAAAAGATGATGTCAACAAAAGGGAAGAGAAGGCCTCCTAAATAGCAGCACACATATGAAGTGTATAGTGTGCACGTACGTGTCTGGTGTTCTAGGTGTCTAAAGTGTACTCATACGCCAGACAGCGGTTTTGTTCTCTACCCTTCGCCTATGAACTAAGTCCCGACCAGGTGCGTTAGTATTTATACCCAGGCTCTACGAGTGAGCTGGCTCCGTTGCTAGTTATTCTAGGTAAACGTCACACACATTGCTACGGAAATTTAAAGCAATGAAATTATAAAAAATAGCATATATGTGAATAATACCATACAACATTCTCAACGTATGACAATAGAAAACCTAGATGTAACTGGAGGGTGGATGCATGTTATATTGTCTTGTGACCTTCAAGTTTAATTATTTGTTGTTGAAAGATAATAAATAGTAAAAATAATGAGGTGAAGAGCTTGCGTGTGTTTCCTGATGTGGAGGGCTTGCATATGATGGAAAGTGAAAAGTTGAATGATTACATGCACCCCTGATGATGTGGAGGACTTGCATGTGATGAAAAATGGTAAGTGAAAGTTGATTGGTTGCATGTCCTTCATGATGTGATTAATTTTCACGTGCATTTAAATTTGATGACTTACTTAGATATATAGGATATATGTGTGAAAGGTAACTGCACCCCCCCCCCTCTGGTATACACTCCCTCCGTTCCAAAATAGATGACTCAACTTTGTACTAACTTTAGTACAAAAGTAGTACAAAGTTGAGTCATCTATTTTGGAACGGAGGGAGTATGTGTGAAAGGTAATTGCACCCCCTGGTCAAGAGATTAGTGGCGGAACTACCCGCAAAATATTGGGCAGGCCGAGGCGGCCCATCCTGAAGGAAAACACATTTTTATCTCTCAAACACTAGTAGAAAAGGGGGCATTGGTCCAGGCCGGGTCAGCGCTTTAGTCCCGGTTCAATCCAGAACCGGGACCAATGGGGGCATTGGACCCGGTTCGTGAGCCCCGGGGGCCGGCCGGGCCACGTGGGCCATTGGTCCCGGTTCATCTGGACCTTTTGGTCCCGGTTGGTGGGACGAACCGGGACCAATGTGCCTTGCTCCTGGCCCACCACCACTGGTCCCGGTTGGTGGCATGAACCGGGACCAAAGGCTTCCCTTTCGTCCCGGTTCAAGCCACGAACCGGGACCAATTAATTGCCTATATATACCCCTCGCCCGCGAGCAGAGCACTCTCACTGCTCTGTTTTTCGTGGACGGCGAGGAGAGAGCTTTGTGGTGCTCTAGCTCACCTCCTATGCACACGAGGTGTTTGATGGAATGCCCGAGGCACACTACTTAAGCTTTCTCCTCTCCAAGCTCGACCTCCAAGCTCCATTTTCCTCAATATTTGTCTACGTTTAGCGGTCCGTCACGTCCCGTCCCCGTCTTCACCGTCGTCGATCGCCCGCGCTGATCTCGTCGCCGGCACCACCGTGGTGAGCCTCTTGTTCTTATCTTCTTTCTGAAAGGAAAAAAAATTCTTACTTGTATGTTTATATAGATACTTGTATAATTTTCTTACTTTTATTATTGCATCTTATATAGTGCGATGGTTTTGGTATCCGCCCCCGTCGGTCCTCATCCTGT
Organism: Triticum aestivum; assembly: GCF_018294505.1. NCBI lineage: Eukaryota > Viridiplantae > Streptophyta > Magnoliopsida > Poales > Poaceae > Triticum > Triticum aestivum. Next base: position 553,476,820 of record NC_057807.1, read on the forward strand.
CTATGATTCGGATGTGGTATATATTATCTTTTCATAACTATTGGTTCATCTATTGTTTATGACAATTATGCCGACCAACGTGACATAGATTTTATTTATCTAGGAGGTTGTTGAACCGGAAATTCCAACCGACCCTATTGTCGAGAGGTTAAATTTAGTTGAAGAAGAAAACAGTTTCTTGAAGGAAAAAATAGAAAAATTGAGGAGGAGAAGATGATATTGGAGTTGCATGTTGCGGATGTCGTGGATGATCACAAGATCAAGATGGATGCAATGCGCTTGAAGATTAGAAAAATTAGAAAATATGCCATTCATACCGAGGCTTGGTATCATTATGCCGTTGGATCAGTTGTTACATTGGTTGCGATTATGATCGCATTTGTTTTTGCATTGAAATATTTTACATAGTTTCAATGTATGGTTTAATTAATTTAGATGCTCTGCAGAGCTTTATGTTGTTAGATGAGAACTATGTATGTACTTTGGTTTTAATGTGATGATGAACTTCTATTAATTTGGTCACTTAATTATCTATTCATGATGTTCTGTAATGATTTTTGACACACTTAATTATATATAATGCACGCAGATGAACCGGCAATGGATGTACGGTTCAAGACACACCTCCGAGTACATTAAGGGCGTGCATGAATTTCTCGAAGTGGCTGAGGCAAACAAGCAGAATGGTTTTATGTGTTGTCCATGCCCTATATGTGGAATACGAAGTCTTACTCTGACCGGAAAATCCTTCACACCCACCTGCTTTACAAGGGTTTCATGCCACACTATAATGTTTGGACGAGGCACGGAGACATAGGGGTTATGATGGAAGACGACGAAGAAGAAAAGTACGATGACAACTATGTGCCCCCTGAATACGGTGATGCTACTGAAGATCAAGAGGAACCAGACGATGTGCACGATGATGCTGCAACAGGCAAAGCTGCTGAAGATCAAGAGGAACCAGACGATGTGCCCGATGATGATGATCTCCGCCGGGTCATTGTCGATCCAAGGACGCAATGCGAAAGTCAAAAGGCGAAGCTGAAGTTCGATCGCATGTTAGAGGACCACAAAAAAGGGTTGTACCCCAATTGCGAAGATGGCAACACAAAGCTCGGTACCGTACTGGAATTGCTGCAGTGGAAGGCAGAGAATGTTGTGCCTGACAAAGGATTTGAGAAGCTACTGAAAATATTGAAGAAGAAGCTTCCAAAGGATAACGAATTGCCCGACAGTACATACGCAGCAAAGAAGGTCGTATGCCCTCTAGGATTGGAGGTGCAGAAGATACATGCATGCCCTAATGACTGCATCCTCTACCGCGGTGCGTACAAGGATCTGAACGCATGCCCGGTATGTGGTGCATTACGGTATAAGATCAAGCGAGATGACCCTGGTGATGTTGACGGCGAGCCCCCCAGGAAGAGGGTTCCTGCGAAGGTGATGTGGTATGCTCCTATAATACCACGGTTGAAATATCTGTTCAGAAACGGAGAGCATGCCAAGTTGATGTGATGGCACAGTGAGGACCGTAAGAAAGACAGGAAGTTGAGAGCACCCGCTAACGGGTCGCAGTGGAGAAAAAATCGAGAGAAAGTACTGGGATGAGTTTGCAAGTGACCCAAGGAACGTATGGTTTGCTTTAAGTGCGGATGGCATTAATCCTTTCGGGGAGCAGAGCAGCAATCACAACACCTGGCCCGTGACTCTATGTATGTATAACCTTCCTCCTTGGATGTGCATGAAGCGGAAGTTCATTATGATGCCAATTCTCATCCAAGGCCCTAAGCAACCCGGCAACGACATTGATGTGTACCTAAGGCCATTAGTTGAAGAACTTTTACAGCTGTGGAATGGAAACGGTGTACGTACGTGGGATGAGCACAAACAGGAGGAATTTCACCTAAAGGCGTTGCTGTTCGTGACCATCAACGATTGGCCCGCTCTCAGTAACCTTTCAGGACAGACAAACAAGGGATACCACGCATGCACGCACTGTTTACTTGACACCGATAGTATATACCTGGGAAGCTGCAGGAAGAATGTGTACCTGGGCCATCGTCGATTTCTTCCGACCAACCATCAATGTCGAAAGAAAGGCAAGCATTTCAAAGGCGAGGCAGATCACCGGAGGAAGCCCGCCATGCGTACCAGTGATCACGTACTTGCTATGGTCAATGATTTACACGTAATCTTTGGAAGGGGTCCCGACGGACTAGCTGTTCCGAGTGACGCTGGGGGACACGCACCCATGTGGAAGAAGAAATCTATATTTTGGGACCTACCCTACTGGAAAGACCTAGAGGTCCGCTCTTCGATCGACGTGATGCACGTGACGAAGAACCTTTGCGTGAACCTGCTAGGCTTCTTGGGCGTGTATGGGAAGACAAAAGATACAGCTGAGGCACGGGAGGACCTGCAACGTTTGCACGAAAAAGACGGCATGCCTCCAAAGCAGTATGAAGACCCTGCCAGCTATGCTCTTACCAAAGAAGAGAAGGAAATCTTCTTTGAATGTCTGCTTAGTATGAAGGTCCCGACTGGCTTCTCGTCGAATATAAAAGGAATAATAAATATGTCAGAGAAAAAGTTTCAGAACCTAAAGTCTCATGACTGCCATGTGATTATGACGCAACTGCTTCCGGTTGCATTGAGGGGGCTTCTACCGGAAAACGTCCGATTAGCCATTGTGAAGCTATGTGCATTCCTCAATGCAATCTCTCAAAAGGTGATTGATCCAGAAATCATACCAAGGCTAAGGAGTGATGTGGTGCAATGTCTTGTCAGCTTCGAGCCGGTGTTCCCACCATCCTTCTTCAATATCATGACGCACGTCCTAGTTCATCTAGTTGACGAGATTGTCATTCTGGACCCCGTATTTCTACACAATATGTACCCCTTTGAGAGGTTCATGGGAGTCCTAAAGAAATATGTCCGTAACCGCGCTAGGCCAGAAGGAAGCATCTCCATGGGCCATCAAACAGAGGATGTCATCGGGTTTTGTGTTAACTTCATTCCTGGCCTTAAGAAGATAGGTCTCCCTCAATCGCGGTATGAGGGGAGACTGACTTGAAAAGGCACGCTTGGAAGGGACTCAATAATATGCAGGGACGGATATTCTTGGTCTCAAGCACGCTACACAGTTCTATAGAACTCTACCTTGGTGACCCCGTATGTCGATGAACATAAGAACAGTCTGCGCTCCAAACACCCGGAGCACTGCGACGACTGGATTACATGTGAACACATCAGGACTTTTAGTAGTTGGTTGGAAGCACGTCTCAGAGGTGACAACACTGTTTGTGATGAGCTGTACTTGTTGTCCAGGGGACCATCTTCGACTGTTACGATTTGGAAAGGATACGAGATAAATGGGAATACATTTTACACGATTGACCAAGATCAAAAGAGCACCAACCAAAACAGCGGTGTCCGCTTTGATGCAACAACCGAGAGGGGAAAGGACACATATTATGGTTACATAGTGGACATATGGGAACTTGACTACGGACATGATTTTAAGGTCCCTTTGTTTAAGTGCAAATGGGTCAATCTGTCAGGAGGCGTGGTACAGGTAGACTCACAGTACGGAATGACAACAGTGGATCTGAAAAATCTTGGGTACAGTGATGAACCGTTCGTCCTAGCCAATGATGTGTCACAGGTTATCTATGTGAAGGACATGTCTACCAGACCGAGAAAAAGAAAAGATAAGGAAGCGAATACATCATACGATGAGCCAAAGTGCCACATAGTTCTTTCAGGAAAAAGGGACATCGTGGGAGTGGAGGGCAAGACAGACATTTCTGAAGATTATAAAAAGTTTCATGAAATTCCTCCCTTCAAAGTCAAGGCTGACCCCAGCATCCTGATAAGCGATGAAGATTATCCATGGTTACGGCGCAATAAGCAAATGACACAAGCGAAGAAAAAGTGAAGACTTTCTCCCGCAACTATTATGATGATACCATGCCAACTTTGTAACACACGAGTATGATACCATTGTCCATTTTGTACATGCACATGCTATATATGTGGGTGAATTTATGATACCATGCCAACTTTCAACTTTTTCATATTTCATTAGAAACAAAGCAAGAAAAAAACAAAAAAACAAAAAAAAGTGTTTTCAAATTTGGAAATTAATGGCACTAATAGAAAGTTTATAATTTTTCTAAAACTAAAAGCAAAAAGAATTAAAAAATAAAGCAAAAAACAAAAGAAAATAAATAATGCAGAATACAAAACAAAAAAACAATTAAAAATAGCAACAATAAGTATTTTGTTGTAAGTAGAAACAAAATAAAATAAATAAAGCAAGAAAGAAAATAAAAAAACAAAAAAAGTATTTTCAAATTTGAAAACTAATGGCACTAACAGAAAGTTTATAATTTTTCTAAAACTAAAAGCAAAAAGAATTAAAAAATAAAGCAAAAAACAAAAGAAAATAAATAATGCAGAAAACAAAACAAAAAAACAATTAAAAATAGCAACAATAAGTATTTTGTTGTAAGTAGAAACAAAATAAAATAAATAAAGCAAGAAAGAAAACAAAAAAACAAAAAAGTGTTTTCAAATTTGAAAACTAATGGCACTAATAGAAAGTTTATAATTTTTCTAAAACTAAAAGCAAAAAGAATTAAAAAATAAAGCAAAAAACAAAAGAAAATAAATAATGCAGAAAACAAAACAAAAAAGCTGGAAAATAATTAAAAATAGCAACAATAAGTATTTTGTTGTAAGTAGAAACAAAATAAAATAAATAAAGCAAGAAAGAAAACAAAAAAAATGCCTCCTACTGGGCCCCCACGGCCTGAATACGACTAGAAACCCTACCATGGGCCAGGATTCAGGCCCGCAGTAGGCACAGAAGGCCCATCAGGCAAAGCAGTAGCAATTAGGCCCGCAAGCCTACGGTGGAGAGGAGCTCGAGAGGGGTGCTGCAGTGGGGTTTATAAACCACTGCGCGCCCCTCTCAACTAGCAAGGTGGGACTAAACTTTGGCCCCGACACGGGCAGCACAGGGTCCTTTGGTCCCGGTTGGTGGCACCAACCGGGACTAAAGGGCCTTTAGTCCCGGTTGGTGCCACCAACCGGGACCAAAGGTCGCCGCTTCCCGCCCTTTGGCTGCTGAAAAGAGGCCTTTGGTCCTGGTTGGTGGTACCAACCGGGACTAAAGGGGGCATTAGTCCCGGTTGGCCTCACGAACCGGGACTAATGCCCTTGATATATATACAGCACTTAGGAAAATTTGACGAACACATCGCTAGTTGCCCCCGGCCCGCCCGACGACGCCGAGCTCATCGACGCCGCCAGGCTGCCCAGATCGACGCCGTCCGCTGCCCCGACGCCGCCCACCGCCCAGACGTTGTCCGCGCGCCGCCCCGACGCCGTCCGCGCGCCCCCGTCGTCGCCCCTGCCCCGTCGCCGCCAGGCGCTGCCCCGACGCCGCCCGCAGCCGCCCCCGCCGACGCCGTCCGTGCGCCCCCGTCGTCGCCCCTGCCCCGTCGCCGCCAGGCGCTGCCCCGACGCCGCCCGCAGCCGCCCCCGCCGACGCCGTCCGCGCGCCCCCGTCGTCGCCCCTGCCCCGTCGCCGCGAGGCGCTGCCCCGACGCCACCCGCAGCTGCCCCCGCCGACGCCGTCGTCGTCGCCCGCGCCCGTCGTCGCCGTCACCGTCGCCGTCGTCGCCAGCCACGCCCCTGCACCGGCCCGCCGTGGTCGTCGCCGACGCCCTCGCCGCCGCCGCCCTCGCCCTCGTCGTCCGCCCCCGTTGTGAGCCGCCGCCGTCGAGGCTCTGTGTTCAGTGCTTTTTTTTCATACATACATGTGTATTTTTTTGTTCACTGTATTTTTTTCATATATATAATTAATGTATATATGTATGTGGTAGCTATATGATGAATGGATGTGGCTATGTATGTATGAATATAATGTTCATAGCATTTTTTTTATTTATATATGTTTTTTCATAGATGTATTAATTTTTTATTTAGGTTGTTAGTAGATATCGATTTTAGGTTAGTGCATTTTAATTAGGTTAGTGTAGAGGAAAAAGTAAAATAAGGAAAAGGAAGAAAAGAGGAAGAAGGAAGAAGAAGAAGAAAAAGAATGAGAGGGAAAAGGAAAATAAGAAGAGGAAGAAAGGAGAAGAAGAGGAGAGGAAAAGAAGAGGAGAAATAAATAAGAAGAAAAAAAAGAAGAAAAAGAAGAGGAGAAGAAGAAAGGAATAGAGGAGAAGAAGAAAAAATAGAAAAAATTCTAATTTTTTTTTCTTCTCCTCCTCTTTTTTTTCTTCTTTTTTTCTTCGATCTTCTCCTCTATTCCTTTCTTCTTCTCCTCTTTTTATTTCTTCTTTGTTTTCTTATGTTTTATCGGGTCTGTCGCCGTCAGGCTGCTCGCCTTCGCCCTCGCCGCCCCCTCGAGATAACTTCGACATGAGGGGCGGTCGATATATATACCCCCTCTCGACCGTGATAACCTATACAACGGCAGCACCCCCCTCGGCCCTCTCGCTCGACCAAAACTCTCGAGGCCACCCAAATTTACCAAGTTAAAAGAGCGTTGTCGTCGAGGCCACCCCTAACCCTTGAAGCGTTGTGTCGAGGCGATCCCAAACCCTAGAGAAGCAGCGTCGAGGCCACTAACATGATTCCTTATTGTGATTAGCTAGCTAGTTCTACGTTTGCCACTAATATATATCCATCTGTACCATGTTTGAATAATAATTGACATGTTGTAAATATTTGCAGAAACTATGGAGCACTACCGAGACGAAGCACTAGAAGCGATGTTGGGGGAGATGATCGCAGAAGGAACTGATGTCATTGCGTCATTTTTCAACGACGTCGTTGGTCAGGAAGGACTGGGTGAAGAAGAGGGCTATGTTCATGATGGCTCCGGCTCATTAATGCCGGTACAAGAAGAGGGCTATGTTCATGATGGCTCCGGTGATGACCCAATGGAGGTACAAGAAGGAGACCGTGCTGACTACTCCGGTGACTGAACCGAGTCCAGCCAGGTATATATATAGTAGTTAAGCCCGTGCTGACTAGTTAATTAATGCATTCATTGTTTTGGTATATGTACATATATTAATTATTCTCGGCTTTCTTCCTTTTAATTTCTAGCCCTCCGGATCGAGCACAACTTCGGTAAGGAGACGAGGCCCGAAGAAAAAGTTGAGCTCGGATGAAAGGTTTGAGATCATAGAAATCGCGCCCGACGGCGAACCGATTGAACCCATCCGGACAAAGAACGCATTTTCTGCTCAGTGCGGGGTTCTTGTTAGGGACAAGATCTCAATCAGCATCCAGCAATGGTATAAGCCTAAGGACGACCCTGAGGTGTCTTATGTCAATGATATGCAGAAAGAAGGTCTTTGGACTCAGCTGAAGGCAAATTTCACCCTACCGCCAGAGGAGGATCCGGAGAAGCCAGTTAAAGAGCAATTAATCAAGTCGTCTGCTCTTAAGAAGATGGCAACCCTATTCAGGAGGTGGAGGAAAGAGTTGAATCATTTTGTCGGAAAAAAAAGACACCAGAATTCATCGGCAAATATGAGAAGATCAAAGATCACTGGCCCGCATTTGTGGCCCACAAGACATCGGAAAAGAGTAAGAAGATGTCGGCGACGAACAAGCAAAATGCTGCGAAGAAGAAGCTTCACCATCGCACGGGGTCAGGTGGCTACCTCAAAGCCCGGCCTAAGTGGTCCAAGGAGGAGAATGATCTGCTTGAAAAAGGGATCGAACCAGAGATAATGAGATGGCCAGACTGTTGCCGGACTTGGTTCTTCAGGGCTGGCGGAACCTTGGACCCTGTATCAGGGATGTGCCGTTGGACGGACGAGCAACTGGAAATACCAGTCAAGAACCTTCGACACTATATCAATGCAGCGCAGAAAGGGACGTTCGTACCAGACAGGGAGAAGGACGAGCTCACAATGGCCCTCGGGAATCCTGAGCACCCTGGACGGACACGAGGCACGACAGGCTCCATTCCATGGAAGGTTGGTTTTCCGGACGCAGGGGGTTACAAAACCCACGAGAGGAGGAAGAAACTGGAGCAGGGCCAACTGCAGGCGCTGCACGAAAGGGTAATGGGGCTAGAGGAACGAGAAGAGGAACGAGAAGCAGCAGATCGCAGCAAATGACCTACCGAAGCTTCCCCCGAAGCTACCCCGCCATCTCAGCGGAGAAGCGGCGTGGCTTCCATCGAGCTTCTTCAGCCGGAGCATGTCTTGACGGCTCCTGCCAGCTATCCCGTGGATGCTATCATGGAGTCTCAACATTGCCACATTATGGCGCGATGGATGAATTTGAAGGTCAAGGCGGCTGTTGGCTCTGTTTATCCTAGTGGATCCGGAGCAACTTATCACTGCCGGCCGATTCCAGAAGGATATGCTAAGGTGATGGTGGATAAAATAACGGAGGGATTTGAGGACCTCGTGCTTGACCACCCTACCGGTGAAGGGGAGACTAGGATGGGTTCTGCTCTGAAGACTCCATGCCTATGGCGGAAGGAGCTCATCAACCTTCCGAACTGGACGCCTCTGCCTCCTCCTCCTCCTCCTCCGGCGAGTCAGGGCACTCCGCCTCCTCCTCCGGCGAGTGACGATCAGGGAACGCGTGGCGGCACTCCACCTCCTTCTCCGACGCGTGGCGGCACTCCGCCTCCTTCTTCGCCTGTGCCGGCGCTCCCGAGCAGCCAGCAGCCTCCTCCTTCTCCGCCTCGCCAGCAAGGGCGGAAGAGACCCGCCGCCGCCCCGGCTGCTCTGGCGCGTCGTACTCCTTCTCCTCCGCCTCGTAAGCAAGCACGAAAGAAGACAGACACCGCAGCCGCTCCGTCTGCTCCGATGTCTAGCAGCACAACCAGAGGCGGGAGGCAATACAGATACGGTCCACCTCTCAAGCCTCTAGAGAAGTTACCATACGAGAGGACCGAGGAGGAAAACGATAGAATTGGGCGGACCCACGTGAAGGAGTTCTTTGAAGGGGTGAAAGCAAATAGACATCCACCTCCGGAGGAGAAGGTAGATCTGGTGAAAGCAAAGCGCACTATCGATACCCTGAGGAAACCACCAAAGTCTCCGCCGAGAACCAACTATGAGCGCATTACTGAACAGACATATCTCCAAGCCCAGCGGTCGGGAACTACTGTCAGTGCTAAAAGGTTAAAAGAACAAGCAAAGGGGAAAAAATTGCCCAGCTCGGCGAACAAGCACAGCAATCGTGCCCCCCTCTCAATGTGTCTAATGCTCCGGAGACGGTGGCCGGTTATGGCAATCTTGCAGATTACCTGCCTGACGATCAACTTCCTGATTTCTTGGAGGTGGACGAACACAGATACGAGTACGGGAAGCCTCTCGTCAAAGATGAAAAATCTCTGACAACAATGATGCGAAGATTCCATAATTGGTACATGGAAACCTGCAGAGAGTCTGGGGGTACGAATGCTTTGTATCTGAATATTAAAGAGGAGCACGACCTCGTTGCAAATGATCTGTTGACTGTTCCATTTGATGAGTTCTTCGCGTTCTTCAATCAAAAGGCCCTCGATAAACTAATGGTCTTTTGCTACTGTCTGTAAGTACTATTTCTGTCATTAAGTCTCTATATATAGCTCGTCTCTTTCATTTCATGTATTTATAATTAATTATCCTCAATATATTATGCAGACTGAAGATCGTCGAGTGCAAAAAATAAGAAATTTATGATATTGGGTTTATTAACACAAATATCATAGATGAATTTCTGGTTAAAAAGGACGTCAAAGAGGCCGAGGACAACTTGCTACAATCGTTGATCAAAAATCAAAACAAAGATACCATACTCTTTCCTTACAACGGCAAGTGAGTGTTACTGTCGTGTGCATATTCGGTTTCCCTTATTACTCGAGCGAGGTTATAGTAATGTAATTAATGAGTTATGCATGCGTGCGCAGGTACCACTATATTCTTCTGGAGATTAAGCTTGAGCGTGGACTAGTAACCGTCTTAGACTCGAGACGGAAAGATCCCAAAACCTATGCGGACATGACTGAAATGCTCAGCAAGTAAGTTCAATCGATCATTATCGCACCATATCGGCAACTTTTTGTTCATTTCCTGATATCTCAAGTAATAATAATTATTTTCTTTGTCTTGCAGGGCTTGGAAACAGTTCACCGCACAAGCTCCGGGACTGCCGAAGGAGCTGCGATATACATACCCGAAAGTAAGTACTACTGGCTAGCTAGTTGCGCGCATCTCCCGTTGATTCTATAGCTATACTTTCATCAATGCCATTTATAATGCTTCATTATCAGTTTGATTGACCTCTATTTCTCGTAAAGTGCTTGTGGCAGGAAGAAGGGAATGATTTCTGTGGATAGTACGTGTGCGAGTTCATCCACAACGCGACTTTGAAAAACAAGTGGGGCTACTCTCAAAGATAATATGAAGTGTGTAAGCAATAATATTCACAATTTAATTTTATTACACCATCATTTCTGTTGAGTTTCATTCATATATATGTATTAATTAACCCCCTTCTTCAAATTAGACGTGGCAGATGCGGAATGAACTCCTAGAACCAGATCGCATGAAAGCAATTCAAGAGGAATTGGCGGGATTCTTTGTTGACCACGTCATCAATAAAGCCGGAGAATACCATGTGGAAATTGATTTCAATTGCTAGGGGATTGTAATTAAGAGATCTTATACATATTGTACATGTATGTAGCCAGTAGCGTCGGATACATGATATACGAAAACTTGTTGTTCGACCAATCTCTCGGAGAAGGAGAGGTCGATCGATCACTTCTCTCGGTATGCATGACGAACTTCTGTACTCAATGGTTCTCTCGATCACTTATGTATATATAGTACGTAGCGTCGACCAAGCACGGACATAAGAGAGGACACTTCTCTCTATTAATTAGCTAGCTAACACAATATATGAAACACCTAAATTAACCCCCCAAAACCCCCAACCCCCCCCCCCCCGCTCCTTTCAAAAAAAACAAAAACCCCAGCCACTGGAAGGCTGACGCGTGGATGCCTTTTGGTCCCGGTTGGTACCACCAACCGGGACCAAAGGCCCCCTGACTGGGCTCGGCGCACAGGGCCACGTGGAGGCACATTGGTCCCGGTTCGTGTTTGAACCGGGACTAATGGGTGGAGGTATTAGTAACGACCCATTAGTCCCGGTTCATGAACCGGGACTAAAGGCCCTTACGAACCGGGACTATTAGGTGTTTCTCTACTAGTGAAAAGGCCCAAGTTCAACTATACTCTTTGATGTTTTGGCTATGGGCTGGGCCGGCTATGGCCCATCTGCCTTGCTTTAGCTCCACCAGTGGTCAAGACTATCAAGAAAAGGCACCATGAAAATTACTATAACAAATTTTCTCTTACTCAACTCGCAATAAGAAAAATCTCTCGGTGATAGTGCTATGCAACATACGAGAGACCATAATAATCTCTCACCCGTCCCATGGTGCTGGCAGGGTCAACTCTATAATTTTGAGAGCCCTTGTGTGACATTGGCAAATTGATAGTCTTTTTTTCTTTTATTGTGCATGAAAACTCCTTTTAAGCAACATTATAGTAACCCTAAAACTGACAAGGAAAGTAAATACATAAGTAGAATTTTAGAAATCAGAGCACTAACATTTAACATGCTTCGACGAATGGGTGGCTCTGGTAATATGGATATGGATACGAGGAATGAGAGGCCTAGAGAGTGACAAGTTCATGCTTTGTTGTCACAGACACCCGAGGAGGCGGCAAGACACTCACGTCGTCAAGCTACGAGACAAACCTGTGAAGATGAAGATCACGAATTACAATTAGGAGAACTGGTGATGCCATGTGTCCATGTCGCACACCGATTATGATTATTTTCCTTTTTATGGACCAGTTCAACCAAGGCTAAAGGCCTAAAGCTTCTTGGAGAGCGTGTATACCTTAATTTTAGGAGAGCTCATTTGAAAAAAGCCAGAAGACTAAAAAAGAAAAATCAGGCCGAAAGTTTCCATAACCAAAGTTGGCCCATAAGCTTCTGGAAGCTTCCTAAAACCGACAGGAGGGAGCTTCCTCTCATGTGAATGCCATAGATTGGGCAGCCCTTTTATAATCTATTGAAGGAAGAGGTGTGTGCGCTTTTTACCAATAACTTGGAAACCAATGCTAAATAGCATATTTCCACTTTTAGCGCGGCGTAGAACAGAATTTGACTATAGATCCACGGTATGGGCAAATCCCAACATTTTTTCTATAGGGGCAGATGCCTCACTCTAACGAGTAGGATTTTTTTGTTCTTATTTTCACATTTTTCTTTTCATTTTTCCTAATTTTCTAGAAAACGCTCTATAACATATATGGGTGATCATATAGTTTAATAAGTGTTCATGTACTTTAAAAATGTTCATCACGTATTTATAAAATGTTTTCAAAATATGAAACATTTTTGAAATACACATGCAATTACAAAAGTGTTCATATTTTTCTGAAAATATACACTATGAATATCTTGAACAATATGGATGAAGATTTATTTTAATACATGATGAACCTTTGAAATCACAATATTTTCTAAAAAATACACAACGATTTTTATATACACAATAAACATGTTTTTCATACACGATGAACATTTTGTAAAAACATGAGTGAACATTGCCCAACTCCGATGAGGGAGGGCCAATGATGGTAGTACGCCTTCGCCTTGCTCGAGTGATTGTAGACATCGCTAGGTGGTCTACGGACCAGGACATAAGTTCTGTTACCTCTGGTGTTCTTGTACTGACATGATGGTTGATAAGTAGATCAGATTTTTTCCGTAATCTTATTAAGAAAAATGTTCAACTTGTCTTACAAATTGTTCCAGAGATTAAGAAAAATATATTCGCATTTTTCAAAAAGAACAGTACATTTCAATTTTTTCACATGTTTAGAATATTGTTCATGGCCATATTAAAATATTCATGAAATATAAAAAATGCGTTATTACAGTTTTGGAAAGATGTTTGTGGTATATAAAAAATGTTCATCATGTATTTATAAAACAATCAAACTTGTATTAAAAAAATATTATATGTGTATCTGAAAATGTTTATTATTTTTAATAATTTCAGTGTGTATTTGAAAAATAGAAAAAAAAACATGAAACAATGAATAGGAAAAGTAAAAGAGAAACCAAAAATGAAAAACCTAAACAAACCCAATAAACAAGAGAAATAAAAAACCGGACAAAACGTTATGAAATCACAAGAAACAAACAAATGCTACACACCTCCACCACTACTGGGCCACAGCCCACACCGCATCGCCAGAGACATAGCATTTGCGCAAAATGACCGCACGCATTGAACAAACTGTCGGCTAGCTAGTTATTAGAAAGACATGTAACTTAATTCAAACTCAACAAAATTATAGCTACAATGCTTTGGATCATAGATACAAGAAATTACAAAATAACTCATATAACTAAGAATTACAATGAAACCCTCTTGAGTCAAAATATGATAAACAGAGGAAAAAAACATTAGCACATATAATCCTTACTCTATCCGAATATATGGCGGTGCTAAACTTAGCAACCCCATTAGTTTTGGAGCTCCAGCTTCATGGAGTCTTTTTTGGAAAATCATACATGCATAACTAAAACACACTCATGCATGAGGCTGGAGAATCAGGGGCATGCAGCATCAAAATAGGTTAGTTTGTCGGAGAGTTAGATTTAATAATTTGAGACATTACGCATGATAAAATTGTCATTGGTATCTACCATTTTGAAACTGTGCACAGTATACCGGGCCAGAGGGAGTGCTTGAGAAAACACTGAGAGTCAGCGAAAACTCGGTCTACTAAGCAAACCATGGAGCCTTGGGGCGTCCTAACAGGTGGTGAAGCTCACGCACGAGGTGACTGCACAATCGGGCCAGTTCTTTTCCGGAGAGCTTTCCTTTCGATTGTGAATTGAACTGCAGCGATTGCTTTTTACTTTGTATTGCATTGCACAAACGTGTACACTGTCTATCTTAATTTCTAAATGATGGCCGGTCACATGGACGTGTGAGCACGGGATTGACAAGGCAACTAACAGAATTCTATTACTACGAGGAGGCAACTGATAAAGTAAAAATATTGTTACCCACCCTACTATCATCAGATGGAGACACGCACGCAGAATCCACTGGACAAGGCGACTAACATAATTCTATTACCACGAGGATGCAACTAATAGAGTAAAAATATTGTTACTCACACGTACTACCACCACAAAAGACACACACGCAGAATCCAGCTGTACTTATTAACACGTCTAGCTACCTACGTGTGGTTTCTTCATTTGTAATCAACTAATCAACCAATATAACTCCACCGACATGTTATACAGTACTACTTGTCACTCCAGCTAGGTAACTGCAATGCTAATTAATGCAGCCTCCAGATCTGGTTTGTTTCACCCAGCCTATAAAACCACACAATATGTACCTTCAGTTCTCACACAACACACACACAAAGCACAGCAGGTGCAACACTAACTGCAAGCACAAGAAGTAGGCAGCAATGGCGAAGCATCGCCTCCTTGCCGTGCTCCTCATCGGGATAGTTGCAGCTTCCTCTTTCAACCAAGCAGCTACGGCTGGCCGAGGCCTTGCTGTTGTTGAGAAGTTCGCAGAGCTAGAGCCAAAGCCAGAACCCAAACCAGAGCCAATGCCCAAACCTATGCCACACCCAGAGTCAGAGCCCTGCAAACCTGAACCGCTGCCCAAACCCGAACCAAAGCCTGGACAGAAACCTGAACCAGAACCCAAGCCCAAGCCGATGCCAAAACCAAAGCCAAAGCCCAAGCCCTGCTCCAAACCGAAGCCAGATCCTAAGCCCGAGCCAATGCCGAAACCCGAACCAAAGCCGGAGCCCAAGCCTAATGAACCGAAACCGAAGCCGCCTCCTAAGTGCAAACCACCGACAGCTCACAACTGATGGGATACTTGTATATGACAGTTGATGGAGGAGACCCCATACGGAGCCACACTGTGCTATTTCTAGAATAAGTGGTGTAGTATTCCCTGTATTCCATTTATTTGTATTGTTCCATGCATGTGGGATGACTATTAGCTCTGTACTTATTATTTGCTTGTTGGTATATGTTCATCTACTTTGTATGTGACTCGACTCGTTGTTATTTTCAGTATCTACGCATGATGGTATTCATTTTCATGAATGGGCTATTTTGTCAGTGAACTGCAGTCTATGTTGTTTTCTCTGTGGTGTGCAGTCTCAGTTATTTTCTCTATGGGGTTGTTTCATTATTATGTGGTCTTTTTTGGCGGAAAAGATGATGTCAACAAAAGGGAAGAGAAGGCCTCCCTAAATAGCAGCACACATATGAAGTGTAGTGTGCACGTACGTGTCTGGTGTTCTAGATGTATAAAGTGTACTCATACGCCAGACAGCGGTTTTGTTCTCTACCCTTCGTCTATGAACTAAGTCCCGACCAGGTGTGTTAGTATTTATACCCAGGCTCTACGAGTGAGCTGGCTCCGTTGCTAGTTATACTAGGTAAACGTCACACACACTGCTACGGAAATTTAAAGCAATGAAATTATAAAAAAATAGCATATATGTGAATAATACCATACAACATTCTCAACATATGACAATAGAAAACCTAGATGTAACTGGAGGGTGGATGCATGTTATATTGTCGTGACCTTCAAGTTTAATTATTTGTTGTTGAAAGATAACTAATAGTAAAAATAATGAGGTGAAGAGCTTGCGTGTGTTTGTGGAGGGCTTGCATATGATGGAAAGTGAAAAGTCGAATGATTACATGCACCCTCGATGATGTGGACGACTTGCATGTGATGAAAAATGGTAAGTGAAAGTTGATTGGTTGCATGTCCTCATGATGTGATTAATTTGCATGCCCTCATATATATAGGATATATGTGTGAAAGGTAACTGCACCGCCCTGGTATATATGTGTGAAAGGTAATTGCACCCCCTGGTCAAGAGATTAGTGGCAGAGCTACCCAAAAATTATTGGGCAGGCCAAGGTGGCCCATCATGAAGGAAACACATTTTTCTCTCTTAAAAGGCCCAAGTTTACCTATACTATTTGATGTTTTGGCTATGCGCTCAGCCGGCTATGGCCCATCTGGTCTTGCTTTAGCTCCACGAGTTGTCAAGACTATCAAGAAAAGGCACCATGAAAAATATTATAACAAATTTTCTCTTACTCAATTCGCAACAAGAAAAAAAATCTCTGTGATAGTTCTACGCAACATACGAGAGACCATAATAATCTCTCACCTGTCCCATGGTGCTGGCAGGGTCAACTCTATAATTTTGAGAGCCCTTGTGTGAAATTGGAAAATTGATAGTCTTTTTTTTTTCTTTTATTGTGCATGAAAACTCATTTTAAGCAACATTATAGTAACCCTAAAACTGACAAGGAAAGAAAATACATAAGTAGAATTGTAGAAATCAGAGCACTAACATTTAACATGCTTCAACGAATGGGTGGCTCTGGTAATATGGATATGGATACGAGGAATGAGAGGCCTAGAGAGTGATAAGCTCATGCTTCATTGTCACACACGCCCAAGGAGGCGGAGAGACACCCACGTCGTCAAGCTTCAAGACAAACCTGTGAAGATGAAGATCACGAATTACAATTAGGAGAACTGGTGATGCCATGTGTCCGTGTCCACACTGATTATGATTCTTTTCATTTTTATGGACTAGTCAACCAATGGCTAAAGGCCTAAAGCTTCTTGGAGAGCGTGTATACCTCAATTTCAGGAGAGCTCCTTCTCACCGCTTGTAGTGCTCATTAGTGTCGTAGCGCACAAGAGCCCGCGTGCATGTGCCATCCACTAAAAGGCAAAGCGGTTGCTCACCTGGCCACCCACTATACTCTTTTTTCGCCAGCCTTTTTTCCGGGATTGCTCTGTTATTCAATGAAAAAGATGCCACCGGTATTCTAAATTTGAAAAACAATTATGGTTTGAAGAGAATGAATTAAAAAACATTGAAAATTTTGAAAAAAAAATCACAAATTCATTTTTCATGAATTTGAAAAAAGTTGATTCAAAAAAGTTAGTGAAATTTGAAAAACCAAATCATGAATATGAAAAAACCACATGAAACTTACCAGCGCTACACCGCAAGAGCTATATCTCGCTTATAGTGAGATGGTAGGAGCTCTCACATGAAGGGAAGCGCTACTAACCACTGGGCCACTGTCCGCTTCATGTTAGATTAGCAGGTCGCGACCTTATTAAGAAAAAGAGTTGTATTTCCACTGGTTTTCCAGGTTTTTTGTTTTGTTTTTCCTAGTTTTTTTTACGGTTCTTCTTCGTTTCTACTTGGTATTACAAACTTTTTATTTACTTTGTTTTTCTTTGTTTCTTTTTCTTTCACTAGCTTGTTACTTTTTTTCTTTTTTCTTCGGTTTTGTTGATTTATTTTCTCGTTTTTCTTTTGGTTTCCTTTTGTTTTCTTATTGGGTTTTCATTTTTTCTATACACATTTTCTATATATCTAATACATTTTTCCAACACACGTTAAATATTTTGAAAATACAAGATTAATATTTATTGAATACATGGCAACATTTTTTCTATACATATTTAACATTTTTTTAAATGCTTGATTAACATTTTTCAAATATCAGATTAACATTTTTTAGTACATGATAAAAATATAATCTCATTTTATTTTTTTGTCAGATCCTTAATTAAAAATTTGCAAATACAAGTTTAACATTTTTAAAATACATGGTGAATATTTTTTCTATAAACATTTAATAGTTTTTCAAACGCTCTATAAACATTTCAAATATAAGGTTAACATTCTTTCTAATACATGGTAGCCATTTCTTATAAACATTTAACATTTTTCAAATGCTTGATTAATTTTTTGAAATAGTTGTTTATTTAGTTTTTTAATGTATGGATTAACATTTTTAAAACCAAGGTCACCTTTTTAGACACACATTATATATATTTTGTGTACATTTGTAGTATACATGATAAACATTTTCTCTATGTACATTTAACATTTTTCAAATGTTAGGCTACTATTTTTTGAAATATTTTATATACTGTTTTTGCAATATATTTATTTATATTATTTGGAGGTATAAATGAAAGAAAAAACGAAAACCAAATGAAAAGAAACTAAAAAACGAGGCAGTAGCTTCCCCGTGCACTGGGCTGGGCCGTACGCTCAAGCGACTGCAAGGTGCTTCAGCGAGTCGGAAGGTTGACTAGAAGCGAGGTATAGCCGCGCCCGCGCTACACTGCCTCGTCCGCTACTGGGCCATGGTCCACACCGCATCGCTAGAGGTGAATGCTGTGTGCGCCTTGCAGTAGGCCAGACGTAGCATTTGCGCAAAATTACTGCACGATTGAACGGCTAGTCATCTATTTTTTAGGATGACCTGTAACTTTATTCAAACTTGATAAAATTATAGGTGAAAGGCTTTGGATAATAGATCCAAGACATTACAAACTAACTCCTATAACTAAGAATATAAAACTATTTTCTCAAAAAAAATCATAATTTTACAAATTTGAAAAAAGTCATGACTTTTGAAAATGTTCAAAGATGGATGCCATGGAGATAAACGTTCAGAGAAATTGAACTATTTTTAAGAGCCATGAATGTTTTTCAAATTTTTAAAATTTCCAAATATTTTTAAAATTCATTAATTTTTTATATTTTTGTGTTTTTAAAATTCATGAATATATTATTAAACTCATGAAGATTGTTCAAAAAGCACAAAATTTAAAATTTACTGTTTATTTTTCAAAAAAATTGTACACTTTTTAAAATCCATGATTTTTTAAAATTTGTGAACATTATTTTAATGCATGCGAATCTATAAAAAAAAATATGAAGTCGGTTTTTAGCTAGCGAGAGTGAGAGAAGTGGCAACTGGGAGCGAGCTCGCTAATGGGTCGTAGTGTGCCGTATGCTCCACATGAGCATACAGTACTAATGCGGACGCTCATACATACAGACATACATTTATCTCTATGAACGATCGCACACACTACCTACCCCTATGAGCACCTTCGAATGATTGTGTTGACATATAATTTTGAGATTGGGAAAACCACCACATGCGCCTTCGTAGTTGACGGGAATATCTCCTCCCAGTGAACAAGCATCGGAAGCCTGGAATAATACAGAAAAATGAGCCGACCTGTGTTAAGTCTAGGACTTGAACCCTGATGGATTGGTTTCACTACGACGAACCTAACCATCTGAGCTAGGCACGTTTCGCAGGAGTGCCTGAAGATAGGAGCTCCCCATGAAATGATCAAAGGCGATATTTTCCTGGGCAGCCTCCCATCGAGCTTCACTCTTTCCTTTGAAAGACAAAAACACCGACAAGATGGTCAAGTACTTGGTGTGCTAGTTTCAAGCATGTGATGTGTGTTATCTAGAAGTACAAAACTACCATTATCTCTAGTTGTTGTAATATTCCTAAATCTCTTAGGTTTCTTTTAGGAAAAAAAATATACTTCAATTAGAATTAAAAAAGGGAATATGTCGATATCGAGACGATATCAATTACACCCGGGCCTATGCAAAAATACGGTGTCAAGGTTATTCTCACTAGTGCAGAATCGGGCAATAGCACCGGTTCGTAAGGCCCTTTAGTGCCGGTTCCATAACCGGCACTAAAGTGTGGGCACTAAAGCCCCCCCCCTTTAGTACCGGTTCAGCATGAACCGGTGCTAAAGGGAAACCACGTGGCACGAGCCAGCTCCAGGGGCCTGGAGCCCTTTAGTACCGGTTGGTAAGATCAACCGGTACTATAAGATTTGGGGGGTTTTTAGTTTTATGATTTCTTTTTCATTTAATTTTATGTTTCCATTTTAATTCTTTTTCATTTGCTGGTATTTTACGATACTACACATTGTACACGATATATATATATATATATATATATATATATATATATATATATAGAATTTCTAGTAGAACCAATCATGCATATATATCATCAATTAATGTCTCACAAACCATCATATTAATTAATTCACACATACACACATGTATAGCTATATACAATTTCTCCTACATATGCATGTTGCCTTCGGAGCCAGTGGCATTAGCCTAATTGGTGCCTTCGGAGCACGATGACAATTTGAAGTGGTTTTCATGAGGGCGGTAGCGGGTAATAGTATTCTCCCTTCGGATTTATGACCTGGTCGAACAAAAATCCCGCTATTTCCTCTTGAAGTGCTTCTACGCGCTCCGTTTCTAGGAGCTTCTCCCGCACCTCTCTGAACTGTTAAGAAGGAGATCAATATGCATGTGTATTAGTTGTGTGACTAGATATCGATAATGGTGTAAAAATTGTGAATAGTGTTTTGACAAGCGTACCCATTCCTGTCTTTGAGATCTTCTCTTTTCGGACGCCATCATGCGAATGTTCTCGCAAACGCAGAATGCACACAGATCAGTCCCCTGCGCCTGCTTCAGGGCCTTTACGAGAATGAAATTTGATCAGATAATAATTAATCAAGCATGATAATTAAAGAGATGGCAGCTAGCTAGCTAGCTAGTGCTACTTAATTACTTACCTTTGGTCTTCCCCATTTAAGCTTTTCTTTCCATTCGCCTTCCGTGACGCTGATGAACCTTGCCCAAGCCCTGCCCGCCGACAAAGAAAATGAATAAAGGGGTTATTAAATAGTTCATATCATGAAATGACGAACTAAATAGGCCGAGATATATAGTTAATAATGATTGAAATTACCTGTTGACTATCTCAAACAAGATGTTATAGTCAGTTTTTTCTTTGAGTAGTGAGTCCAGTATTTCAACTGTTCGGGCGTCAACTTTAATGATACACAAGACCCAGTGATATCTGCATGCACACACGTTTGCATGTCTTAATTAAGCGGGCATATGTAAGCAAAAATATGTAGCTAGCTAGTAGGCAAAAATAGAGAATTTGTAGTACAAGACAGTGTGACTCACTGGAAGTTGTAAGGAAGTAGTATATCTTCATTGTATTTGAGGCGCTTCAAGAACTCTAGCATGCTGTCCTCTACTGCCTTTTGATCACGTGCATCTATTTTCCATGTGTATTCATTAACGGTGTTTGGGTCAATGAACCCAATGCCATAGCGTCCACCTTTTTCTCATTTCATACATCTTCATCCTGCATATAATACCACAGAAAAGAATATAGTGAGGATAATTACAGGTAATGATTGATCAAAAGGATCACTACAGCTAGCTTGAGACTTAAATTACAGAAAGAAATCACTTACAGACAATAGCAACTGACGATAGATTTGTCGAGTGCGTCTTGATTGTATAACTGAAACAGTTCAGAATACTCAACGGACACAGCTTTCTCATGGTAGTAATGCTCCTTCTTGACATTCACCATGAGGGACAATCGATCGGAAATCTTGGTAATGTTCATGTACCATTGATGCAATTCATACATTCTCATACATTCTCGTTGGGAGGTTCTTGACCTTGTCTGGCTCGACCAAAGGTTGGCCCCGGACATATTTCCGTTTTATTTCATCCTCTCTAAGCACAGGCATGGGCTCGATCTCGAGGAATTGTCCAACAGTGATTTTGAGAACTTCAGCCTGCATTATATGCTCCTCCGTTATTACCACATTGCCCACCTCAGGAACGTAAACTGTTTTCCCACAATAATATTGGGCGCGCGTACTGTCACGTGTTGTTGGCACAACAAGCGAGGGGATCGATTGCGCCGCCTGTTCTCCCAGCTGGGGAATGGTTTTCCCACATTTTTTGACAGCTGCTTCTTGTTTGCTTGATCCCGAGCTCGCCTCCTTATGTAGACGTGCTCGATTTAACTTCCTGATGTGGCGCTCATAGTCTGTGTCAACAGGCTTGGGAGCTGGTGGTTGAGCCATACGAATGAAGTGGTCAATCGTTTTCTCAGGCACTTTCTCCCTTGGCGGCGGTGGCGGTTTCGGTGCAAAATGGGCTTCCACCTCGGACTTTGATATGGCTGCGATTTCCTCCTCGGACCTGTCATAAGCCCTCTGCAGAAGAGGCGTGAGGCTTGGACCATATTTATATCGCTTGCCTCCGCCTGTACTTCATGTACTACCTCGACTCGTACCGCTACGCATCATAGCTGCGGGGTGTCTCTTCTGTGATTGCTGAGGCGGCGGAGACGGCTGGCGGGGCTGAGTTGGACGAGGAGGAGTGGCCGCCTGAAGCTGTGCCGGACTTGGAGGAGGAGTGGCCTGAGGTTGTGCCAGACTTGGAGGAGGAGTAGACGTCTGACGATGTGGCGGACTTGGAGGAGGAGGAGTGGCCTGACACTTTGCCGGACTTGGAGGAGGAGTGGCCTGACACTTTGCCGGACTTGGTGGACTTGCAGGAGCGGGAGACTGCTGACTCGGTGGCGGACTTCGACGAGGAGTCGCTGGCGCGGTGTCGGTGGCCTTCAAAAGATGATGCAATCCTTTTTCCATAGGATGATACAATGGTTGGCATCTCCGAGAAAGCGCTTGTCGTCACCTCCAGGATAGTCAAGCTCTAGATCCGAATATGGGTCCACCACCTCATCAACCAAGACACGAGCATAGCCCGCTGGAATCGGGTTGCAATGGAAGGTTGCCTCGGGGGGATTTGTAAAAGCAACGGCGTCCGCCACCTTCATGGATATGTTCTTCATTTTGACGTGTAGCTCGCAGCTAGTGTTCTCCGTGATGTCATCCATGGGGTATCTACCCAGCATTGCGTCGTCCGGGGCGGAACCCACGCTGCTTCTCGGCATGGATGGGGCGGTGCTATCCAATGTTGGATCATTCGCTAGCTGCTACAGCTGCTGAGACCCCCTTTGCTGGGTAAGTGAGTCGATCTGCTCCTGCTGCTGCTGGAATTTGACTACCAATTCTGCTTGACTTGCTTCTAGGCCTTGAAGGCGTTCATAGTCCCTCTTCCTCTGCTCCTCCTCCATCTTCCTCTTCTTCTCCTCCGCAATCTTCTTTCTCGCACGGGTTCTGTAGTCGGTGTTCCAGTCTGAAAACCCCTCATACCACGGAATAGCGCCCTTGCCTCGTGTTCTTCCCGGGTGTTCAGGATTTCCCAGGGCACGCGTAAGCTCGTCGTTCTCTCTGTTGGGCTGGAACACCCCCATCGTGCCTCTTCTATTGCAACAAGTATCGCATCGTCGGCTCCCTTCAGACTTGCCCTCGTCGAAACATTGTCTGTCTTCGGGTCCAACTCCCCCCCCCCCATGCGCATAGAACCAAGTCCTGACCCTGGGGGCAGCTCTTAGTAACCGGAGTGGCACCTGCATCCTCCATCTCTTTCTCAGACTTATCCCACTTAGGCATTGCCACCGCATAGCCACCTGGCCCCAGCTTATGGAACTTATCCTTTTTTCGGCATTCTTCTTGTTTATTCTCGACCGTTCCTTAGCTAATTCCGAATCCTTGAATTTCATGAAATCGTCCCAATGAGCACGTTGGTTCTCTAGTGTTCCCTCGAATACTGGAGTGTTCCTTCCTCCCTTGACGTACTTGTCCCATTCACGATTTTTGTGGTTCTTGAATGCAACCGCCATCTTCCTAAGAGCAGCGTCCTTGACTTTCTGCACATCTGCTTCTGTGAAATAATCTGGTAGGGTGAAATGTTCCATGAGAGTATCCCAAAGCAGATCTTTTTGATTCTTGTCGACAAAAGTAACATCTGGACGTGGAGCAGCGTCCTCTTTGCCTTTTTGTCTTTTGTCTTTTGCTAGCTCTCTCCATTCTTGAAGGGAGATCGGGAGTTGGTCCTTCACAAGAACTCCGCACTGACAAACGAACTTGTCCGCAATCTTCTTAGGCGCTAATGGTTCGCCATTAGGTCTGACTGCCTCGATATTGTACTTTACACCCTCCTTCAACTTTTTGTTCGGGCCTCGTTTCGTCCTTTTGCCTGAAGATTTGCTCGATCCGGATGGCTGAAAGAACAAACATCGATTCGTTAATATATCTTCAAGTCATTTAAAACATGTGATGATCACCAGATACCTGCTTATATAAATATATATACCTCGCCGGTCTTTGTTGTTTCAGGATCAACATGTTCTTCGTCATCGTCATAATCGTAGTTCATGACTTCATCAATTCGGTCGTCGCGATCGAATATCATATCACCCTCTCTGGTGTTGTTTAGAAATTCGGAGCCGGCATAATCTTCTTCATTCTGATCATCATCTGGCCCGCGTATCATATCGAACATGGTCTGTTCTCCCTCTCTGTCGGTATTGTCTGCCATAGCTTTTATTTAACTAATTCAAAAAAATATATAAAACAATTTAGTATTCAAATTACATCGTCTCGAATAATAGATATAATCTCGAATACTTCGTCTAGAATAATAGATATAATCTCGAATACATCGTCTCAAATAATATATAATATTGAATAGTACATCACTGGCTAGCTAATTAAAGATCGAATACTACAGAAGAATCTAGAACACTCGTGGTTCCTGCGGCGCGGGCGGTGGACACCCAAAGAGAAGGAACCCTCACAGGATCATAGCTGAAGTGAGATCCCCGAAGATACTGCCAGGTATTGGAGAACCTGCCGCCCTCTAACGCAACCATGTAGCGATGGACGTGCTCGTCCTCCTCCCTAACACGGCGACGTACCACCTCCGGCGGGGCCGGGTCCCTCCGCACCGAAACTGGCCCACGCGAACGCCACCAAACGAGATCAGGATCGACGACGGGACCCAGGGCCGGGTTCCTCATCAAGCGGCGCGCCCCTCCAGGCAGCACCTCCTAGTGCCAGCCCGACGGAGCCCAGTCCCGGACATGGGGCGGCTGGACGTCGTCGTGGACGGGTCGACGGCGAGGATGCGGGCCGGGCATCGTCGAGAACAAATACTAGCTATATGCCCGCAAAAAGTAACATTTTTTTAATGATTGGATTTTAATAACTAAAATTTCTAACATTTCTATATAACACTAATTATGCTAATCTAAATAATCTAAATAACACTAAAATTTCTAACATTTCTAACATTTCTATATAACACTAATTTCTAACATTTCTATATAACACTAATTTCTAACTGATTAAACACTAATTATATCCATCTAACATGCATTCATACATATATAATAGTGAAAAAATAATAATCTAAATAATCTAAACTAATTAAACATACAAAATACGTGTGTGTGTACTAATTAAACACTAATTATCTAAACTAATTAAACATACAAAATAATAATCTAAACTAATTAAAGACTAATTATATATCTAAACTAATTAAACATGCTTGTGTGTGTGTGTACGGGCTCGGGGAGGGCTCACAGCGGGCGAGGCGACGGCGAGGCGAGGCGACGGCGAGGCGAGGCGACGGCGAGGCGACGGCTGGGGCGGCGACGGCTGGGACGGCGCGACGGGGACGGGGACGGCGCGACGGGGACGGGGACGGCGCGACGGGGACGGGCCCGGGGCGGCGACGGAGACGAGGGCGGCGACGGGGACGGGGGCGGCGACGGGGACGGGGGCGGCGACGGAGACGATCGAGGGCGGCGGCGACAGCGACGGAGACGGAAACAGAGGAACGAACAGAGAGGGAAACTGAAATTTTTGTAGCCGTTGTATATATAGAAGACACCTTTAGTACCGGTTGGAGCCACCAACCGGTACTAAAGGCCTGTTTTGGCCAGGCCAAGCGGCGGGAAGCGACCCCCTTTAGTACCGGGTGGTGGCACAAACCGGTACTAAAGGCCCCCCCTTTAGTACCGGTTTGTGCCACGACCCGGTACTAAAGGGGGTGCGCTGGCGCAGGTGCGGTGCGGCAAGTTTAGTCCCACCTCGCTAGCCGAGGGGCGACCGCACTGGTTTATAAACCCCCGTGCGGTCGCTCTCTCGAGCTCCTCTCCAAAGCAGGCTTACTGGGCCTACGTGTTCTTTGCAGCCATGTGGGCCCACTTGGCCTTTGCGGGCCTGCATCCTGGCCCAACGACAGGTTGGGTTTCTAGTCGTATGCAGGCCGCTCTGGCCTAGTAGGCGGGCTTTTTTTATTTTATTTTTTGCTTTATTTATTTTTGTGTTGTTTTTTTTGTGTATTTAGAGTTTCTTTGTGAACATTTTTGTTTTAGGTACAAAAAATTACAAACTTTCTGTTAGGGCTTTTTTTTATTTTTTTGTGTTGTTTTTTTTGTGTATTTAGAGTTTCTTTGTGAACATTTTTGTTTTAGGTACAAAAAATTACAAACTTTCTGTTAGTGCCCGTAGTTTTCAAATTTGAATAGTTTAAATTTTGAATTTTTTGAAATTAGTGTGAATCACTGGTTTGTGAATAACTTAACTTTAAAAATCAGTAAAGGCATGAAAGAATTTGTTTGCACATAAAATTTCTTCGCATTTCAAATGCCAAAACACATAACTACCCTAACTATTACAGAGATTCCCCTCTCGGTGCGAAACACAGAAGAAAGTGATGATAGCTAGTGAAGCCGATCACATCCCAGATCTTTGGTTGTGAAACTTTTTCTTCGCGTGTGTCTCTTTGCGCCGTAACCATAGAAAATCGTCATCATTTAACGGGATGCTCGGGTCAATATTCACTGTGAATGGAGCAATTTCATTAAACTTTTCATAATCTTCTGACTTGTCTGTCTTGTCATCCACTCCCACGATGTTTCTCTTCCCAGAAAGAACTATGTGCCGCTTTGGCTCATCGTACGATGCATTCGCTTCCTTATCTTTTCTTTTTCTTGGCTTGGTAGACATGTCCTTCACATAGAAAACCTGTGCCACATCATTGGCTAGGACGAATGGTTCGTCTGCATACGCAAGGTTGTTGAGATCCACTGTTGTCATTCTGTACTGCGGGTCTTCCGTTACCCCGCCTCGTGTCATATTGACCCATTTGCACCGAAACAAAGGGACCTTTAAACCATGTCGATAGTCAAGTTCCCATATGTCCTGTATATAACCATAATATGTTTCCTTTCCCGTTTTAGTTTCTGCATCAAAGCGGACACCACTGTTTTGGTTGGTGCTCTTCTTATCTTGGGCGATCGTGTAAAATGTATTACCATTTATCTCATACCCTTTGAAAGTCATTATATTCGAAGATGGTAACTGGGACAGCAAGTACAGGTCATCTTCAATAGAGGTGTCATGCATGGTACGTGTCTGCAACCAGCTGGCGAAACTCCTGGTTTGTTCACGTGTAATCCAGTCATCAGACCGCTCCGGGTGTTTGGAGCGTAGCAAATTCTTGTGTTCATCCATATACGGAGCCATCAAGGCGGAATTCTGTAGAACTGTGTAGTGTGCTTCAGTGAGAGAATGTCCGTCCATACATATTATTTGTTCCCCTCCTAGCATGCCTTTTCCATCCAGTCTGCCCTTATACCGCGATTCAGGAACACTAATCGGCTTAAGGTCAGGAATAAAGTCAATACAAAACTCAATGACATCCTCATTTTGATGGCCCTTGGAGATGCTTCCTTCTGGCCTAGCATGGTTATGAACATATTTCTTTAAGACTCCCATGAACCTCTCAAAGGGGAATATATTGTGTAGAAATACAGGACCCAAAATGTTAATCTCTTGGCACAGGTGAACTAGGACGTGTGTCATGATGTTGAAGAAGGATGGTGAGAACACCAACTCGAAACTGACAAGACATTGCACCAAATCATTCTGTAACCTTGGTATGATTTCTGGATCGATTACCTTCTGAGAGATTGCATTGAGAAATGCACATAGCTTCACAATGGCTAATCGAACGTTTTCCGGTAGAAGCCCCCTCAATGCAACCGGAAGCAGTTGCGTCATAATCACGTGGCAGTCATGAGACTTTAGGTTCTGGAACTTTTTCTCTGCCATGTTTATTATTCCTTTTATATTCGACGAGAAGCCAGACGGTACCTTAATACTGAGCAGGCATTCAAAGAAGATTTCCTTCTCTTCTTTGGTAAGAGCGTAGCTTGCATGACCCTGATGTATGTCGTCTTCTCGTGCATACGTTGCTGGTCCTCCCGTGCCTCAGGTGTATCTTTTGTCTTCCCATACACGCCCAAGAAGCCAAGCAGGGTCACGCAAAGATTCTTCGTCACGTGCATCACGTCGATTGCGAAGCGGACCTCTAGGTCTTTCCAATATGGCAGGTCCCAAAATATAGATTTCTTCTTCCATATGGGTGCGCGTCCGTCAGCGTCCTTTGGAACGGATTGTCCGCCAGGACCCTTTCCAAATATCACCTTCAAATCCTTGACCATATCATGTACATCAGCACCAGTACGGTGGCGAGGCTTCGTCCGGTGATCCGCCTCACCTTTGAAATGCTTGCCTTTCTTTCTTACGGGATGCCTGCTCGGAAGAAATCGACGATGTCCCAGGTACACATTCTTCTTACAACTATTCAAATATATACTGTCGGTATCATCCAAACAGTGCGTGCATCCGTGGTATCCCTTGTTTGTCTGTCCTGAAAGGTTACTGAGAGCAGGCCAATCATTGATGGTCACGAACAGCAATGCCTTTAGGTAAAATTCTTCTTGTTTGTGCTCATCCCATGCACGTACATCTGTTCCATTCCACAGTTGTAAGAGTTCTTCAACTAATGGCCTTAGGTACACATCAATGTCGTTGCCGGGTTGTTTAGGGCCTTGGATGAGCACTGGCATCATAATGAACTTCCGCTTCATGCACAACCAAAGAGGAAGGTTATACAAATATAGAGTCACAGGCCAGGTGCTATGGTTGCTGCTCTGCTCCCCAAAAGGATTAATGCCATCTGCGCTTAGACCAAACCATACGCTCCTTGCGTCATCTGCAAACTCCTTCCCGTATTTTTTTTGATTTTTCTCCACTGCGACCCATCAGCGGGTACTCTCAACTTTCCGTCTTTCTTACGGTCTTATCTGTGCCATCGCATCGCCTTGGCATGCTCTTTGTTTTGGAACAAACGTTTCAACCGTGGTATTATAGGAGAATACCACATCACCTTGGCAGGAATCTTCTTCCTGGGGCGCTCGCCCTCAACATCACCATGCTCATCGCGGCTGATCTTATAGCGCAATGCACCACATACCGGGCAAGCGTTCAAATCCTCGTACTCACCGTGGTAGAGGATGCAATCATTAGTGCATGCATGTATCTTCTGCACCTCTAACCCTAGAGGGCAGACAGCCTTCTTTGCTTCGTACGTACTCTCGGACAATTCGTTGTCCTTTGGAAGCATATCCTTTATCATTATCAGCAACTTTCCAAATCCCTTGTCAGATACACCATTCTCTGCCTTCCATTGCAGCAATTCCAGTGTGGTGCCCAGCTTTTTCTTGTCACCTACACAATTCAGGTACAACAATTTTTATTGATCCTCTAACATGCGCTGCAACTTCTTCTTCTCCAAATCACTTGCGCAGTTTCTCTTTGCATCGGCAATGGCCCGACCTAGATCATCAACGGGCTCATCTGATGCCTCTTCTTCAGCTTCTTCCCGCATTGCCGGCTCAGCTTCTTCCCGCATTACCGGCTCAGCTTCTTCCCCCATTGTTGTATCATCGTATTCAGGGAACCCATGGCCAGGATAGCTGTCGTCGTCCTCTTCTTCTTCATTGTCTTCCATCATAACCCCTCTTTCTCCGTGCTTGGTCCAAACATTATAGTGGGGCATGAAACCGGACTCAAACAGGTGGACGTGAATGGTTCTTGACGTAGAGTAATTGCGACCATTCTTACAGCCAGCACATGGACAAGGCATAAAACCATCCGCCCGCTTGTTTGCCTCAGCCGCAAGCAGAAAAGTATGCACGCCCTCAACGAACTGGGGAGAGCATCGATCATCGTACATCCATTGTCGGCTCATCTTCATTACACAACACCAAATAGACCAAATTAATACAAGTTCATAAATAAAGTTCATACAACACTTAAATGCAACAAACAAATAACTCTCTAGCTAAAGCATTTAAATGCAACAACAAATGCGATCAAGATCGCAACTAAGGTAACAATTGATCCAACAGCATAATGATATCAAGCCTCACTATCGATGGCATATTTTCTAATCTTTCTAATCTTCAAGCGCATTTTCTCCTTCTTGATCTTGTGATCATCGACGACATCGGCAACATGCAACTCCAATTCCATCTTCTCCCCCTCAATTCTTTTCAATTTTTATTTCAAGTACTCGTTTTCTCTTTCAACTAAATTTAACCTCTCGACAATAGGGTCGGTTGGAATTTCCGGTTCACATACCTCCTAGATAAAAATATCTATGTCAACTTGATGGGCATAATTTTTCATAAACACGAAATGCAACAAATAGTTTTAAAAGAGAATATACCATATCCGAATCATAACAAGGACGAGGGGCGACGGGGACGGATATCAAAACCATGGCACTATGTATAACAAATAACGTACGGGTAAGATAATTATTATACGAGTAACTATATATCCAAATCACACAAACATCAATTTTTTATATAAAATTTCATGAACAAGAGGCTCACCACAAGGTGGTGCCGGCGACGGGACGGTGCGGGCGATCGACGGTGGTTACGACGGAGATTGAGAAGGCACTAAGTAAACCACACCTACATATGCAAACTAAGTGTTATTTTAACCTCAAATTGCATATAAATCAAATACTAGCACATATATATATATCCTCCCAAATTACTAAACTCACAAATTAATAATTATATAAAGCATTGCAAGAGCTAATCTAGCAATGAGAGATGAAAGGACAAAGTTGCTAACCTTTGTGATCATTTGAATGGATGGGGGCCTTCAAATCTTGACAAATTTTGGGCAAAATGTGTGATGAGCTCGAGAGGAAGAGGGGAAGAACAGAGCGAGCTCGGGTGGACGAAGGGTTTATGTAGGACGACCTTTAGTACCGGTTCATGCCAAGAACCGGTACTAAAGGTGCTGGAGGGGGCCCAGACTGACAACATCCTGCCACCACTCTCATTAGTACCGGTTCGTGGCACGAACCGGTGCTAAAGGTTAGCCACGAACCGGTACTAATGAGAGCGGCCCGGCTAGCCGTTGGAACCGGCACTAATATATACATTTGTGCCGGCTCAAATACAAACCGACACTAATGTGCTTCACGTTTGACCCTTTTTCTACTAGTGTCTAGACATCGAAGTTGCGCACAACTTAATTATTTTTTAAACAAAATAAGAAAAAAAAAGAATAATAATACACAGCGAGCAACCACAGCGAACGAATGAGAGAAGTGGACGGCGAAACATTTATATCATATCATGCCTATCCACTAGACTCATTTGATACCAGCAAGAAGTGCATCTCCTCACAAGTCACAAATATGATCACATATCACCATAAGGCTCGTTGCCTTGATATTGGAAATTTTGTTGTTCCTTTCTCTTCAAATGCACGACCAAAAATAGGAGAATGCTTTCTCTTGATTTTCCTTCTATATTTGTACAGTGTACAACTCTGTTTATGATGTATTGGGGTTTTTCCTCTCTTAGTGAATGAAACACAGGAAAGAAGGCAACGCTGCTGCATTTTGCTTAATTCACTAGATCTGTGGGTTGGATCAATGCTAGGTCTAGCCGCCAAGTTACTTAACTACACACATCTTACCTATCCATATTTCTACGTTGATGAGGTACGTACTAGAACATAGTAAAAAGGACATGAAAGGTTGACACAGGGTTAGCAAAAGGAAAGCGTGAGCAGTCCAACCATGCAAGCCAATCAACGGGAACATACGCCGGGCTGGAATCCATGCCCTACTGCTACAATGAAAATAATTAGTGAGGGCCGGAGTGAAGGGTAGAAAAGGGCCATGGTCCTTGTGAAAGAAACGGATGGGGAGTCATTTTCGTGTGCACCACTGGTCCTTGCGACAAGAGGATGCCCGTAGCTAGAGCTGACCCTCCCCACTAACGCTACTCCACTACTGTCTTTGTCATATCTATGTTTGTATGCATGTCGGTCTGTACCTACCGGCAACACTGCTCAGCACGCCACACAACAGTACAATACATATCACATCTATACATCTTAGGTATGGGTGCCCCTACATAAACGTGTGGTGTGGCGTGAGCAAGGGACAAGGCAACTAACAGATTTTTCTGTTTGCAACAGGGTGCAACTAATAGAGTTGAAATAATGTTACTGGATATGTTGCTGTGCCGATCCACACACGCACCGACGGCACTGGTTTACAGGGATTGTTGCACACGCGTCCGGGTCTGATTGGCTCCTCCACCCTATAAAACCACACCGTATGTATCTTCACTTCTCCACACAGAGCACACCGACCCACCATCCATCTATCCATCCATCCAGGCTAGAAGCAGCGGCCAACAAGTGCACCCCTAGCTGCGAGCACAAGGAGCTGGCAGCAATGGCGAGGCATCGCCTCCTTGCCGTGCTCATGCTCCTCGTCGGGGTAGTGGCAGCCTCCACTTTCCACCAAGCGGCCGCCGCTGGCCGGGGCCTTGCTGTCCTCGAGAAGTTTGCGGACCTGGAGCCAAAGCCAAAACCCAAACCAGAGCCAATGCCCAAACAAATGCCGAAGCCTGAACCAGAATCAAAACCAAAGCCCAAGCCGATGCCAAAACCCGAACCCAAGCCCAAGCCGATGCCCAAACCTGAACCAAAGCCAGAGCCCAAGCATAAACCAATGCCTAAGCCAGAGCCCAAGCCTAAACCAATGCCTAAGCCGGAACCGAAGCCTAAACCTGAACCAAAACCAAAGCCACCACCAAAGCACAAGCCGCCAACAGCTTACAATTGATGGGATACTATATATGCAAACTGAAGGATCGAGGAGATCATGGCCAGAGCCACAATCGCGATATTTCTAGAATAAGTGGTGTAGTAACAATGTCATTCTATCCGGCTAGCTCCATAGTGATGCATCTTTCTGTATTCTATGTATTTCGTTACATTTACAAAGTTTCTGTTTCATGTACCCATGATGAGTATCACAACCTTGTAATTGTTAGCTGCTTGTTGGTGTACGTTCAATTTTGTACGTGACTCATTGTTCTATTTGTGTATCTATATGCATGATTTTATTCATTCGCATGAATGAGTTATTTTGTCCAGGGGACCGCAGGCTATGTTGTTTTTCTCCATGGGATGCAGTATAACATTTGTTTGGAGAATATTGCACTGGAGCAAGCGATATTCTTGCATGTCTAGACTTTATATGTGACAAGTAAACTCATGAAATTTTTGGAAGGTTTTATCAAAGGTAGAAACGCAGCTCCTTTGTAAAGTCAAGAATAGGAGTTTATATTCCCATAATTTGGAATAGATCTAAGTAGCTTGGGCCATGGGCATCATTAGTGGCAAAGAATATTCCTTTTGTTGAGGAACAAAGATACCATCATGCATCTTAACATCCACCAAAACTCCAAATGAAATCCAAAGAAAAAGATGATGATAGCTTATAAACCCCTTCCACTAAAATGAGGATAGCTTATAAAACCATTCAATCGGTCCTGAAGTTTGAAGTCCAAAAAAGTTAATTTAATACTTCACTACATGTCGCTCTGGTATTTTTTTCAAAACGGGGGAATACCACCGGCATTTGCATCATGTGATGCACACAACCATTTTTATTTAAGTATTAATATCCGATACAAGAGATAAGAACAGAACTTCAATTGACTCGTCAGCCAAACCGGTTGAATGTAACTTGTGCTATCGTCTCCCCGCAACTGCACACCAAGAACCATAGGCACCTAATCATCTGCACATTCTAGAGAGCACCAAGTATAGATACATCATGTGGCTTGGAAGATAACCAGCAACAAATTTAATTAGTTGTACGATTAAAATACAATCATAAAGGCAATACAATATTGCCCATAATAAGGCACACATGCCAACGCGCATAAGAGCCTTGGTGGTTACGACCTTTCAAATGATGGGTAGAAAAATTATATATTTTGGTTGTGTTGTTATCGCGCTCTTGCATACCATGTGTGAGATTCTTGTTTGACTTCAGCTATAGTTTATTTCTTTTTGTTACAACTTTCACTTCGTTTGAAGCTTGCAGGTTGTAGCCTCCACTCCGTTCGACGGGGAATCAGTTGCCCCAATGCCGCTACCCCGGCATCACACACCCATATCAGTGAAGCCACCTCCACCACCCCACAATCCAAGGACACACACATATCCGCCAAGGGAAGGTTTAAGGCTCCCGGCTAGCATGAACGGTGGAGTAATATTTTTGGAGAAAAGGGATAGATTCCAAATGCCTTGGTTCCACGACATTACGTGAATACCGTCCGTTGTCTCCTTTGTTACCAGGTGTGTACCTTTAAGAAAATTGTGAAAATACACCCAAAGGGCATCTCATAGCTGACATTTATCAACGAAAATGATGGACGGCACAATGAAAAGATAACAAGATACAAAGCGACTTGCAAAAAAATGTACTACAAAAATCATACTAGACGTCTTCTTCCTTCGGTTGTAACCCCCCCCCCCCCCCGGGGGGGGGGGGGGGCGCGGAGCATGAGAAATGCACAGAGCCAGCAGCAAGGGAAAGAAACAATTGCAAATGTCCTCACTAAACCAGGCTTTAAAGACCGCAATAGTCACTCGCCGCTAGAAACGAGATCTAGTAACCAATGATGAAATGTTAGTTCGAGCATCGCCCCATACAATGCAGACTTGCAATCCTTCATGCCCAATCCAAAGGGTTGGAGAAACCGTACCTGATGTATACTGTCTCTTGAGCAAGCAATACACATGATTCATTGCATTGGTCAATCATGTTTGTGGTTCTTGAGATGGCTACGTCAAAATTAATCATTTTTGGTTCTGATGTACTCTCCGCGTGGTAGCTGAATTTACATAAGGCAAAAAGGTTAACAGTTAAAACTAATCACAAAATTAAAGGCGGACCTGAGATGGCTCATTGATGACCTAAAGTGCATGGATCACCATTGTACCTTTTGTGGTAGTATTGAGAAAATATTATATTGATCCATAGGAATTAAGGTCAGCCATTCCTTGTTACCACAACTAGAGTTGACACAATCTCTAGTCGCTTTTGCACCTAAAATGTGGTTTGGAAATTAGTCTATGAGGTGCTACCTTCTATCAGACCACCAAATTATTGGCTAAACTAGACTAAGAATGGATAATAAAAACAATAATTAAAAGAAATAAACTGTTGTCCATGTGGCCGAAGAATTCCTGAACATCGCCGAAAGCTTTCTCCTTGATCGTCATGAGTGTATGGTGGCACATTTGGAGAGAGAAAGAGGAACAACAAAATTTCAATCTCAAGGCAGCGAGCGTTATGGTGAATTGGTGATGTATATGATCACATTTGTGAGGAGTTGCAAACTTGGCTTCTTGCTGGCATCAAAGACGTTTAGTGGATACCATCAATGTTACATGGCCCTATCCCCCATTTCTCTTCTTTTTCTTTCCATATTTGTACTATATATAATTCACCTGGTTTTCAGAAGAAGAAAAAAAGGCACCGCTGCTGCATTCGGTCAAATTTAGTTGGGCCAACAACGACGGCACAAAAAAAAGAGGGGTGTTCCGAGAATCGAACTCGGGACCTCTCGCACCCGAAGCGAGAATCATACCACTAGACCAAACACCCTGTTTGATTACGTAGCCAATCTAACTTCTTAAATCCACACAGCTAATTAGCCGCTTTTTTGTTTCGATGGCGACTAAATTAGGCGCTTGTTGTAGGGCAGATGGAAATCCAAGTAAAAGGGACATGAGGGATTGGCACAAGCTCGGCAAAAGGAAATGCGTGAGCCGGATGTGCGTACGGCACTCCAACCATGCTAATCGACGTACGCCGGGTTGGCATGGTAGCTATCGATCTCGTGCGAGATGCCCTACTTGCTACGGCGAAAATAATTAGTGGGGGAGCGATCGAAAACTCAGAGCTGATCCTCAACTCATTTATCCCAGGGTATAGTAAATTTCCCCCGCAAAAAGAAAGTGTAAATAGTAAATTCAGATAAAATAATAAAAACTTGTTAAAAAATCTGAAATGTTTGCACTTCAAAGATGCTCGACTCTTCTAGGGAAGGCGCGTGCAAATTTTCATGGGAGGAACTTTGTAATAAAACGAAATCGGAGCTCCAAAATGTCCAAAGCTGCAAAGAAATGTCAAACTCCTACTTTCTTTCTGAGCCCCTCCAAACTCACATTGCCAAGAAATTTTGCAAGCACCTACACAAGAGTCAAGCATCTTAGAAGTCCGAAACATTCAAATATACTCCCTCTGTAGTGATCTAAACGCTCTTATATTAGTTTACGGAGGGAGTACTTTTTAAAACTCTAATTATTTGTCTCAAATTTACTTTTCACGAGCTGGACTGTTGGAACAGATGCAAGTGGGCATTGAGACGCAGGGGTACCATGAGTTTGCTGGGTTGGTGCGGAGGACATCCAACACTATTTATTTAACCGTCGTGGCGCACAATAGGTATGGAGGGAGCTAGGCCTACGAGAAACTATTAGGCATACTGTTATGCAGGATAGATCAGGTTCGGTCACAAATGGAAAATATTAGAGGCCATATGTGGTCGGCACCATCCATCACTACTATTGCTTGCTTGCGCCCGCCTGTGAATGAATGAAGGCGTGGAGGATGGATTTTGCCGTACGGCCTCCTCTTGAGATTTACATCTCCCTTCGGTCCCCTCCCGACACTTCTTAAGAGATCTTAAGCTAGCTTACACCAACTAATTCTACCAAGCCGTCTTACTAATTAACAAGCCCGCATGGTTTTGTAGCAAAGTAGTAATAACCCAGGGAAGAGGACGTGTGTAAGTAAAGTACCCTGTGAGATGACTCAGGGGCATGTAGACGGAATGGACACATCTCCTTTTCCTTTTACGTACGTACCCACATACATACATACATACATACATACATAAGTTTTGGATATGTCATACAAGCTAGTATTAAAACTCCTGATACATCAGTTTTGCCCTGAATACATGAGTCTCATTATTTAAAATATTAGAGGCCATATGTGGTCGGCAACATACTTATGCTATGAGTACATCTTCTGTCAACATGGACGGACGGATGCTGCAGCGCATACTTATGCTATGAGTCATTAACCTCAGGTTACGACTTTGTTGTGCCCGGTTACGAAATGGTTCTTACCGGACACGGTATTGTGGCTCCCCGATACAACATTGTTGCTCCCAGATACGATATTTTTGCTCCCACCTACGTCATTGTGGGTCCCGGATACAATATTGTGCTTCCCAATCACGACATGGTGGCTCCCTGACGCGGCATGGTTGCTCCCAGATACGACATGGTTATCCCCAGTTACGACATGGTTATTACCATATACGACCTGGTAGCTCCCGGATACGGCGTTGTTATTCCCAATTATGATAGTGTTGTCGTTCCCGGCCACAACATTGTTGCTCCCAGATCTGACAACGTTGTTGGTCCCAGCTATGACATTTGGCGCATGCTTAAGTTGTCGGCGAAGTGTGCTTCTTCCGCTACGCTTCAGATACAATGACATGTTAGTGAAACTGATACCTGGTGAACATCCAGAGGTGTTGAGGCCCTTAGAACTCTTGGGTACCTCGCCAACCAATGTATTGTTGGAGAGATCCAAGTAGCAAAGGTGGTCGAGCCTACCAATCCACGACGGGATGGTGCCGACCAGTTGGTTGCGGGACAAGTCAAGCACCTCCATATTCTTGCATTGAGACAACCATTCAGGAACCTTGCCCTTGAGAGCACAATCACCAAGATCGAGCACCACGAGGCTCTTGAACCCAGCAATAATGCCATCATCGGGTAGCTCCTCGCCGCCGAAATTCTTGGTGAGAATCAGCGTGATGAGGTTCTGGCACCCACGCAGCATGGTGAGCGCCCCTGAGATGTTGTGCAAGCTGTTGTAGCCGAGGTCGAGTTCCTCCAGCCGCGCGAGCCCCGCGAGGGAGGCTCCTGGGATGGGCCCCACGAGGCCGCGCCCAGGGAGGCGCAACGACGTGACGCGGCCGTTGGCGCCGTCACAACCCACGCCATCCCAGCCGCAGCACATGGCGCCGGACCACGCAGCGCGAAGGAGAACGGCCCCCCTGCTAAGGTTCCCGGCGAAGCCCCGCAGCGCGTGTAGGTCGTCGGGGTGGCACGAGGTGGCGCGTGCCTCGGGCAAGAGACCCGCCAAGAAGAGGAGCAGCAGGCAGCATTTCACCATGGGATTCATTCAGCTCTAGTGAGTGATTCACAGCCGCTCTTGGTGTACAAACTGCTTGGGTGTTGCATCTATCGTTATTTATAGTTTCTACAACATGTGCGTTGTTGCAAGTAGTAGAGAGTAAGTGGCCACCCCACGAACAAGTAAGTGCCTGCCATTGATTTGATCTGTGACTGTCGACTGGGCTGAAATTCGTGGGCGCCAACTCCTCCTCCTCCTCTTCTATCTTTTACTTTACTTCCCATCAATCAAAAAGTGAAAAAAAAAACATATACTTTACTTGTCGACAGAGAGCACCTGGCATTCCTATAGTGCTCATGCTTCTTGTCTTTTTTTTTCCTTTTGTCGACACTTGTTTCCACCCACTGGATGTATCTTGTCAAACTTTGTCGAAACATCCAGGGATAAAATACGTTTGAATTCTTACAAATTCCTTGTTGAATGGATGCAATCTCATCTTAATCTTTTCTAATAAAGTGTAAATGTATCTCAATAACTAGTATGCATTCTGTTTGCACACGAACACGTCACCGTGTACCCTCGACGCCGGGGGTGATGCACCGCAGCTCACGTCAAAGGAGACCCGTCCGGAAGCGCGGTACGCAAGCAATCCGGCGGGTGCTTTTGAGGACCCAAAACCCCACACGCCCGGGAGGGACCCCGTCAGGGCGCACGACGGCTATGGGCTGCCCTAGGTCGACCTGATCGCCCCTAGGGCCTCGAGGTTCGCCGCCCTGCAATGAAGAAGAACGAACGAAGAACGAGGAAGAAGAAGAACTAGGGTTAAGGAGAAAAGATAAAAGATAAAAGTGGTAGATGATTTGTTTGATTGTGTGTTGTTCAATCGGCCGTCACCCCTTAGGTATATAAGAGGCGGCTGGACTTCCCGTGCAAGGAAAAGGCTTGGATTCACGTCCAAAACCCTAGTCAAATTCGGATTGGTTTTGTCCGAACTTTCCAAAACTGTTCGGTTTAAACTGGTTGCACCTTGCGGGTCTTTTTTGTGGTGGTAAACGATCTCGGATGGAAACGAGCCCAAAAGCAATCTTGACCGTTTCGACGAGACGAACAACTTGTATGTTGAACGTTTTTTGATCAAAGGTCATCTCGAGGTTCAAATTGGTCGCGCAAAACAGGCTATCCCTCGCGCTACCCATCAGACAGGGTGTCTGGTGGGGCGCGCCAGTTTTTGCCTCGTGACAGGGCTGTATTCTGATGGCTCTAACTTTTGCATACGAACTCGGATTGGAATGATTTTTATATCAAAATCGATCGTTTCGACGAGACGAAGACAACCCGTGTAGATAATTTTTCCATTTGAGGTCTTCTTGGGGGCTTAATAAGCCAAACTGTACTCTGAATATAAGATCTTAGTACTTTGAGCATAGTTTCGGCCTTCGAGATGAAATCGGAGTGCGATGACACAAACTTCAAAGATGTTCATATCAACAATACAGAACTCTTTCATGAAGATCACTTCTCCATTTGAGGCCATCTTAAATAAGTTATTGACCGTGCCAAAATCTGGTGTCAACACATGCCCCCCGTTTTTCGGCAAAACTTGTGTGCCGAAAAATAACTTGCACGAAGTTTGTTCTAAGCGCGATGTCAACACTCCATCGGCCATTTTGTACGTGCTTTAGACGATAAGTATATATCGGCCATTTAGATTAGCAACAAAAGTGAAGCTAATCGAACATATAATGATTTGGTAATACCCTTTCGTGATGTAAGAAATTATATTTTATCCATGGATTAAAATAAGCCCATTGAGGGTAACCAATCATACCTGATGAAGAATTCCATGGCATAGGCATGAACGGCATTGTTGAAGAAAATGGATAATATGTGGACCGAAGAAGTTAAAACCTTCGGCTTGGTCCTTCGTAGCTTTCACTCTTTTCCTTCTTCACCTTTGTCGCACTCCTTGTAAAGGAAGCTCGCACATAATTCTTATTTTGAATATTTCCTTTGGGAACACATGCCATATTTTTCTTTTCAAGTTCTTGTGCACTCAGCTTCTGCAACTCCTTCTTTTGCCAATACGATAAGCCGAGTGGGCATCCCAGCTGCGATTTTGTTTGAAGTAATGGCAATTCTTGTTTTACCTTGTGCACTCTCAACTTCTTCCCTTCAGATTTGACACTTGATTGACTTGCCTCATTGCCTTTTGTAGCCAATGTCAACACTTTAATTGGCTCTTTTCCATTTGAGATCATATCTGAAGTGGCACTCTTACGACCATCTCTTTTGACGCGGTAGATTTGCTCAACCACCTCCTTATTCTTCCTTGTGCACCAGACCGATTCTTTATGATTGAAATGGTCTTTGACGCGTGATTGTTCAAATGTTAATCTCCTTGGAGCTGCATAGTATTGGTGAGATGGTCTAGAATAAGATGGAGAATGTGCCCTTGTATCATACCTGTCCCATGATGAATATGTATCTATATGAGCATAGGGAGGCATCCACGGCATTGGCATTGGCGGCCCAAAATAAGGATATGAATATGTTGCATTAAAATTATCACTTTGCCAATACCAATCCTCATATTTGCGTCTTGGGGGTGATCTTGGTTTCTTTGCATGATTTGGCCGATAAGCATTCTTCTCTTCACTCTTCTTTTGATATTTATTCAATAGTTCAGCGAAGGTGATTTTTGATCTCTTATACTTGCGCTTATTTCGGCCTTTGTTTCCTTTGGTTGTGCTTGCACCAATCATTGGATTTGCTTGTTGCCCCCCAGTCCTTGGCGTCTCCATTATAGCTTCGATGGAATTCTCGCCCTCAAAATTATGTTCATTATGCTCTTCAACAACTTCTTTACTTGAAAGCTTGACCCCATCACCTGCAGTTTTTACCTCCTCTTTAAATGGATCGGCTTGAAGCAGCCGATGCAAAAACTTTCTGCCATCGAGACCAATCGTAATAAACTGGTCATCTCTTGGTGTCTCAACAAATTTCAATCGTCCTTTATCAATGGCCGATTTAACTATTTAACGAAACATATTGCAATCCTCAAAATTATGTTTGAACGAATGATGCAACCTACAATACATTCGTCCTTGAATTGATGGCTTGACATGGTGATCAAGAATTCTTATGTAATTATTTTTCAGCAATAAATTAAATATTTGGTCACACATGCTTGAATTGAAGGTAAACTTCTTGCTTTCTAGCCGATCTTGTTGTGTGAATGGCTTTGAAGATAAGCAAATGAATGGTTCAGATTTAGAATCTTCTCATTCGGCTATACATTGTGTTTTCCACTCTATCTCCGGTGTCTTTGGATAAGATATTATATTAGCATCGGATTTCTCAAAAGAAATTAACCTTGGCTTTAAACTTCCGATACGAAAATATTTAGAACACACATGTCTCAATTGAGACAAAGTGCAAGCCAAGTAAGAAATAAGCAAAGCCACCCAACTAGATATGTACTTTAGATAAAGCAACAGGGAAAGCTTTGGCCACAACAATAAGTCATTATCGATCTTTATAAATGGTGCAATGGGTTGACCGATATAGTCTATAACAATTTTGTTGCTAACAAGTAAATTACTCTTCTTCATTGGTCTTTCAAAATTACTTATGAGAATTTTTCTTATAGAAGCATCGACAATAAAGTTGCGACCAAATCGGAATATAGGCAAGTCACTTGCTAGACATACCTCTTCAATTACGTTGGGAGAGCATGATGGTTGTATCACTTGAATAATACTTTGTTCCACTTTTGAATGACTCTCCAATGCCTTGGCATCCTCTTTTTCTTTGATAGATTCGGTACACATACTATTTGATTCGACTTTTTTAATAACCAAAATAACTTTGTTATCCGAATCACCAATCTTTCTTTCTTTGATTCGCAAGGTTGCTTGTTCTTGTCTAAATT
Organism: Triticum aestivum; assembly: GCF_018294505.1. NCBI lineage: Eukaryota > Viridiplantae > Streptophyta > Magnoliopsida > Poales > Poaceae > Triticum > Triticum aestivum. The sequence continues at coordinate 553,518,922 of NC_057807.1, forward strand.
CAGCAAACATTGCAACTAGTCTATCTTTAAGCTTTTTTCGACCAATTTCAGCCCAATCTTCATCGGATTGCCCCCCCCCCCCCCCAATACTTTGAGACGCTTTCGGCAATGGTGTGTTGCCGAAATTCTGTAATTGTGCAGGGGCAACATGATATGCTATGTTACTAGGTAAAGACACATGCGCTCTGGTAGAATTCTCACTTATTCGTCCATGAGCATGAAGGTGCGAAGCCGAATCACGAATATCTACAATTGCATATGGTGCCGAAAAATTCGTAGCATGAGGTGTAGCATACGATGTTTGAGGGTAATTGACCGAATAACTAGTAGTGGCATGGCCAATTCCCCTATCCACCGGCACGTTTGGATTAACATACTGCAAGTTATTTGCCGATGAATAAAAAGTTGAAACACTTTGTTGCATACTATTGGAAGTTCCTACATGGGGTGTCTCAACATGATTAACCGAACTCATCATGTTGTTCATCGGCATATAGATTTGTGGGGTTGCCGATGCATGGGAGTTGGGATACATATGTTGCATGTTGCTAAAATTATATGAAGTTGAAGCATGAAGATTATTCTGAATCGGCTGTTGCACATAATTAGATGCATGATTGATAAAACTACGGCTAGCCGATACAATATGCTCATTAGACGATCTAGCAACAACATATGTATTATTTGCATCTACATAAGTGAATTGGGTATTCATGTTACCTTTGTAGATTGCAAACCCTAGATGACGATCTCTTCGTAGCAAGAACGAGCTGGAGACCGTTCAAAGCTTCGTCCCCAGCGGAGTCGTCAAAAAGTGTGTTTGCACACGAACACGTCACCGTGTACCCTCGACGCTGGGGGTGATGCACCGCAGCTCACGTCAAAGGAGACCCGTCCGGAAGCGCGGTACGCAAGCAATCCGGCGGGTGCTTTTGAGGATCCAAAACCCCACATGCCCGGGAGGGACCCCGTCAGGGCGCGCGACGGCTATGGGCTGCCCTAGGTCGACCTGATCGCCCCTAGGGCCTCGAGGTTCGCCGCCCTGCAATGAAGAAGAACGAACGAAGAACGAGGAAGAAGAAGAACTAGGGTTAAGGAGAAAAGATAAAAGATAAAAGTGGTAGATGATTTGTTCGATTGTGTGTTGTTCAATCGGCCGTCACCCCTTAGGTATATAAGAGGCGGCTGGACTTCCCGTGCAAGGAAAAGGCTTGGATTCACGTCTAAAACCCTAGCCAAATTCGGATTGGTTTTGTCCGAACTTTTCAAAACTGTTCGGTTTGAACTGGTTGCACCTTGCGGGTCTTTTTTGTGGTGGTAAACGATTTCGGATGGAAACGAGCCCAAAAGCAATCTTGACCATTTCGATGAGACGAACAACTTGTATGTTGAATGTTTTTTGATCAGAGGTCATCTCGAGGTTCAAATTGGTTGCGCAAAACAGGCTATCCCTCGCGCTACCCATCAGACAGGGTGTCTGGTGGGGCGCGCCAGTTTTTGCCTCGTGACAGGGCTGTATTCTGATGGCTCTAACTTTTGCATACGAATTTGGATTGGAACGATTTTTATATCAAAATCGATCATTTCGACGAGACGAAGATAATCCGTGTAGATAATTTTTCCATTTGAGGTCATCTTGGGGGCTTAATAAGCCAAACTGTACTCTGAATATAAGATCTTAGTACTTTGAGCATAGTTTCGGCCTTCGAGATGAAATCGGACTGCGATGACCCAAACTTCAAAGATGTTCATATCGACAATACAGAACTCTTTCATGAAGATCACTTCTCCATTTGAGGCCATCTTAAATAAGTTATTGACCGTGCCAAAATCTGGTGTCAACACATTCACTGAAACTTGATGCATACTACCCTCTCCGTTCCTAAATATAAGTCTTTTTATAGATTTCAATATGGCCTACATACAGTGGCCGAGCCAGCTCGGCCGGTGAGCCGGGGCAAAGTCCAGGACGCTCCTGCCTGCCGTTGTTTGCCCATGCAAAATGATGCTTGGCTCTCCATTAATTACTACTGATCAAAGGAGAATGCATGGCACAGCCCGGGCAGCTGCCCCGGCTAGCCGGGAGGTGGCTCCGCCACTGCCTACATAGAAAGCAAAACGAGTGAATCTGCACTCTAAACTACGTCTATATACATTCATATGTAGTTTATATTGAAATATTTAAAAAGACTTATATTTGAAAACAGATGGAGTAGTATTAGTGAAAAGAGTTTGTTACCTTTCTAAGGTACTTGGCATGAAGTTTCAGTGGTCCAGCACAGGCCGTCAACACTTAGTAGCGCTCTTCATATTCGCCCTCTCTACTTGCCAAATTGACGGGTTGATTTTACTCTTGGTTTATATCCTTGAGCACTTCTATCAGTTGCAGGCCTGCTCTCTTTTCATACGTGGACAACATGCCAGGATCATATTCTAGAGCCCACGTCATCTACAAATAGCAAACATGATCATTGATCAGTGTTCACCAACCAGGGTCAATCTTTGTAAAGCAGAGTTATTATGAAACTTAAAGAAACATGAAGTGTTGTTCCTTAACACATGACAACCAGGGTCATAGTTGGCTGGCCTTTTACTGGACACCTCCTTTACAGAGAACAGTTTGCAACAATGCTAATAACTAGCTAGCGCTTAAAAAATCCATGGATTCAACCCAACTAAGCTTGAGTGTGTGATTGTTTACCAGTGGTAACCATCTTGACCGTTTTTGGCTGGCTGGTAATAGCATTCGCTTTATTTTGTGGACACAAAAACAACCCTGGCCACACAAAAGCCAGTAGGGAATATGCATTCTTTTTCTTTTCTTTTCTTTTTGAGGGGAGAAATATGCATTCTGTTGGATGGCTTCCATGACTAAACCTGATTTTCAACACCTTTGAACAAAGTCATGGTATAAATAAAGAGAATGAAAGAAAACATCTGAATATGACAACTAAAACATAGTGAAAGTGCAGTTAAACTACTGTGCCGAATTTGGTTCATAGATCACCCGCAAGATTTAGGATTCTCAAACAGAATAAAACCCACAAGATTTATTCAGCACAAACTTTGATCTTTTACCATACCATTTCTAGGGGCGTAAACATACACAGCTTCGACGGTTTGTTCGAATTTTCCCCGAGCTTAAGGAACATACCAGAGTGTGAATACAAGACTCATCTATCTTTTACTTTACTTCCCATCAATCAAAAAAACAGAGAAAAAACATATACTTTACTTGTCGACAGAGAGCACCTGGCCTTCTTGTAGTGCTCATGCTTCTTGTCTTCTTTTTCCTTTTGTCGACACCTGTTTTCTACCCACAGGATGTATCTTGTCAAATTTTATTGAAGCGTCCGGCCATAAAATACGTTTGAACTCTGCTCCACTCATGGTCTCCCTTTTTTTTTGTTGAGAGCCTTGCCAAGATGCTCCCCGCGTCGCCCCCGCTCGTGGACACAGGCGGGGACGAAACCCTAGCCGTCGGGGCTCTCCCTCCTTCCCTCCCTCCCTCCCTCCGCCGCCGCCGAAGGACGACGCCGGCCTACAGCCGGGGGAGGGGGGGCGACTGAGGTGGCGGGGGCTCCCACCATGGGAATGGTGCGAAGCCCCGCTGCGTGAGGAGGCGCAGCCGATCTGGCCTTGGCGGCGCGGCGGCCGGCTCTGCCTCGACCGTCGACGGCTGCGAGCGTGCTAGCCTGCCTTGCTTCGGGCTGCGGTGTTGGCTGCATTAGGCGGCGGCAACCGGATCTGCATCAACAGGCCATCTGACCTCGGATTGGCGGCGGTGGCATGGAGGGCCTGGTGGACGTGTTGGCACAATGAGTAGTGTGGCCTCTGGGCAGATCTGATCTAGCCGGTATGGCCTGGTTGCTGCGCGGCGGCTCAGTTCGGTTGTGACCCGCACACACGATGGTTGATGGAGGTTCGTCGAGCGGATCCCGGTGAAAACCTCGTTCTCAACTTGTTGCCAAGACCGGCGATGGCGGCACTCTTTTGTGGCAATATCTTTTTGGAGGCATCATCGTGGAGAAGGTTCAGACATCTATCTGCTACTTCCGGGGAAACCCTAGACATCTATCTGCTACCTCCGAGGAAACCGTAGATCAGTAGAAGTACTGCTCTACTGAAGATGGTAGTCAATCTTTGTTTGCAAAGCAGAGTTATTATGTAACTTAAAGAAACATGAAGTGCTGTTTCTTGAGACATGACAACCAGGGTCGTAGTTGGCTGGCCTTTTACTGGACACCTCCTTTACACATAGCAGTTTGCAACAATGCTAATAACGTAAAAATCCATGGATTCAACCCAACTAAGCTTGATTGTGTGATTGTTTACCAGTGGTAACCATCTTGACCCTTTTTGGTTGGCTGGTAATACCATCCGCTTTATTTTGTGGACACAAAAACTACCCTCACCACAAAAAACAGTAGGAAATATGTAATCTGTTGGATGGCTTCCATGACTAAACCTGTTTTTTAACACCTTTGAACAAAGTCATGGTATCATTAAAGAGAGTGAAACAAAACATCTAAATATGGCATCTAAAACATATGGTTCATAGATTAGGATTCTCAAATAGAAAAACCCACAACATTTAGTATTCAGCACAATCTTTGATCTTTACCATGCCATTTCTAGGGGCATAAACATACACATCTTCGACTGTTTGTTCGAATTTGCCACAGCTTCCGCTGCGAGGGAACATACCAGAGTTTGAATACAAGACAATGAGACTTTTGAATTCTCTTTCAGCTATAGTACATAAAGCCACAACACACGAAGCCTCTTCTGAACTTTTAACTATGGCTACTGCTCCCTGTCCTGTTATATCCAGGGAGATTCAGATACAACTCTCAAGCTTGCTATTTCCTTGCTGCAAGCCTGCAAACCTCATAGGTTCCTGTCAGTGTTTGTTTGGGTCAGCCGCGGACATTGTTGCTTGGTCATAGCGACCGCCTTTCACGGTGCCTCCTGAAGAAGCGGTGGCTCAGGGCTTCCTGAGCGGTCAGCCTGGCCGAAGGCTCGTATGCCAGGAGGCCCTGCAGCAGCCCGATCAGGTCCCCAGCAGAGTGATCCACATGCTGCATCACCAGGTTCTGCATTGCAGGATTGGATGAAGTGGTTATAAAACAATCTAACAAACTTAAGCAAATACCGTGTCACTGCGGCAGAGAAACAAAAATACATCTTGAATACAAACAAGGAAACTTAGGAGCCACTGGCACTAGATTTCAGGGCGAGAAAAAATTGGAATGCCCCAGAAACTAATAGGGAAGCTCGTCCTGTTTGCGTACCTGGAGGCGAGGCAGCTTGAGAACAGCTCTCATGCTCTCTCGTGTCGTTGCACCTTCTGGCCAGTTCAACCTTCCTCTTCTGATGTACTTCTGCGCATGGTGGCTGAATTTACACAAGGCAAAAAGGTCAACCATCAAAACTAATCACATAGGTGGCATTAGATCCTAATGTGGCAATAACACAGGTAGTGGATAATTAATAAACATACTCGGCTCTTTCCAGCATGTGCCGTGGGAGAGGACCTAGAACCCTCTCCATCATCGCCAAGTGCTCCAAGTTTTCATGGGTCTGGAATAATGTCTCGCCCTGTAATACATAAGAGGCCAGTTCAATCATACATGCACATGAACCTTTCCCAAGACAAAGACAGACAAGAGATACAAACACATACCGAGCAAAGCTCAACGAGTATACAACCAATGCTCCATATATCACATGGATAGCTCCACCCGTGCCCTAACACAAGACCAGGGAAAGTCAGCTCCAGTATTTGATAAAACAATCAAAAGTATGTGCCCCTAATAGCCAGTCATGTCCAAATCCATACCCAAAATAACCTCAGGAGCACGGTAGTGCCTAGTAGAGACAATGTAGCTACAGTCTTGATGATCATATGCTGTGCTACCAAAGTCGATTAACTTGATCGCACTTGATTTTGGCACCTTCTTTGAGAATGATCCATCCTAGATTTTAAACATATATACAATTAGGAAAAATAAAGCAGCGTGTTGTATTTAACACAGAACTATACTGAACACGACTTTTATCTGCTTTGAACATGGTGCAAATTTTAAGGGGAAAAAATTCCTGCAACTTAACGGTTATTCGGTATTATGCAGTGGTAATACATACCTTGTTTTCAGCTAATTTAGCATCCTCTGAAGAAACAAGGAGAATGTTCTCTGGTTTTAGATCAGTATGAATTAACTTCAGGCCATGCATAACTGCAATGAGGTAAGATAAATATCAAGATACATGACACGGAAGCATATGAACCAAATTATGAGCACCCAAATACACACAAAAGCAGATAGCCTAAAAATCAGGAATAAAAGAGAAGAGAAAAATGCATGCGGAAACTTCTACTCATTTTTTCCGAAAATGACAGAAAAAACCCAGTCCAAGATATGATATAGAAGAATAAGCGCACAGAGAAAAAGAAAAGCAAACAAATAGAGAATCTTAATAGAAAACAAAGCAAGTACAAAATATATGAGGTTTCAAAGGTACAGTCTCTACACACATGCGACAGATTCCAAAAGTTGCTCTCCAAGCTCACGAACTAGGTCGATTGGAAATGGGCGGTAGGCAGTTTTCCGCAGAAAGTCATACAAGCTTGGGCCAAGCTTCTCGCATACCTGTTGAGTCATTGAAATTTATTGACTAACTGGACCCCAAGTCTAACAGACAAGTTGGGGAAATTCTATGAATCAAGCATATGTACTTACAATACAAATATGGTTACGATAGTCAAACCAGTTCCGTATTTGCACACAGCTGCAAAAACACTCAGGAGTATGTAACTTATTTCTTTAGCAACATGACACAAAAAATAAATACACAATTTAGTCCATCCCGTACTTATTTATTTATTAGCTTCCTTGTGGAGGTAGAAGAGTTAGATGTATAACTTACTGTTTTCCTGTGGCGTCATTTCTTGCGAGCTTCTGCAGCACATCAATCTCTATCATTGCTGCGTCACTGTATTTGTTTACAGCACGAACAATTTTAATAGCTACCATTTCTTTTCTTTCTCTGTCCCAACATTCCAGTACCTGACCAAAAGTACCTAAACAGACAGAGATATTCCAATGTTAATGTAAATATAAAATGGAAGCTAGTTACTAGACAATATCAGGTGGATCTGAGCAACATTGGTGCCACAAGTTCATTAATTTAAGATTTCACAAATCTATACTCGTGACCATAAGAAAATACTAACCTTCGCCCATCTTTCTGTATATTTTATCTGCAAAAATAGTGAGAAGGGGTATGAGAGCAGAGCCTTCTAAGGAGCTCAATAATTTAAGACAATTTGTGCAAATAAAGATAACTAGCATGCACTTTGCAAAAAGACATGTTTGTGTTAACACTAAGACATAACAGTAACATCATCTGGTGCAGCTACAAAATAGGCCAGCATGTAAAACCTTGTAGACTTCAAACAACCCGAAACCAAGGAAATAAGGTCAAATGTAAAAACCCTACACAAGAAAAGGGGAAATCCAAAAACTATTTGGAAATTCGAAGATGGAAAACAAATTTGAGTTAACATGAAACTAATTATATCAACCTGTTTTTTTTTTGGTAAAAGAAGTTAAATCATAGATTTTAAGGTACTTGTTGACAGAACATTACATGAGTAACCAAGGAACATAAGGAGGTACCATAAGTCTGCAGAATGGAAAAATTCAACATACAGATACATCTCTAGTTTTCTGTAGTGCAGTTTAACAAATGCTAAAACATTTTTTTATTAAAAAGGGAAAAGGGAAATGGAAAAAAGAAGTTTCCTGCAGGCTAAGGGTCACAAACACAGTCATTATACTCAAATAATGATGGTCAAGTGTAATTACAGCGAGAGGTCAAATTCTCTCCAACAGCAAATACATAATGGCCATCTTTATCGTCTTCTCTCCGAGGAGGGGAAGCATTTCGAGCAACACCCTTTGAGAGCAGAGAGAAGCAAGTATAGTCCGGAGGATGTGACGGCAATACCATGGTGGTCATATCGCCAACTTCTTGCCCACAAAATGTTATCTGAGCCTACACACATCGATCACTCAAGTTTTTCATGCAGAAAAGAGAATATAATACCCATCTGATGTTAATGTTCTCAAGTGGAACACAAAATAAACAAAGCACAGACACAGTAATAAACCTGTAGCATTTATAGCATCATGCAAAAATATCTTACCTGAAAGCACTCATGTTAACAAAGAAAATGACACTTAGTATGCTACACGATACTTGTACGTGTAAATTTGAGCCAGTAATACACTGCCGAATATTCTGAACATGAAATCCATAGTTCTCACTAGATGAAGCGAGGTATGTTAGACGATAATAATGAAGATCCACCCAAGTATTTCACATATATTTTAGGCAGTGAATATAGGTGCATCAAGTTAAACATGAATTGTACTAAATTCAACAACATCATGATAAGCTGAAAGTTCTACGAAATTAAGCACCCGGACTCAAGCAAAGCCTGAGAGAACCACAGACAAAAGAAATTACAGGGGTAATTTGGTCCGACATCCTAATTTGACCGACGATGGCCTGTAACAGCTCTACACAATCGCAGAGCCAACGGTATCTGCAGTTCGATCAATCAATCGCAGCCTAAGCAGGTCTGGCATCAGACACACGACACTCTAAACGTTGGATTCTGCGCCAAAATTCCCGCTAAGCACACCCCCCGCGAGCTAGATCTAGACGGACCGCGCCTCGTCCAGCTCATGCTACGCCTCGGAACAGAAACAAAAGGCCCTGATCATGCTAGGGCTAACGAAACCGCGGAGGAATTCCGTCGAATCGCGCCCCGAATCCGCGGATCGGGTCAGAGCAGAGCAGAGCATACAGGGGGGAATGGGGGCGTCTGTTTACCTTGGTCGCTGGCGCGACGTCCCAGCCGTGGCGGGCCCGCTTGCGGGGGCGGCCGGCGGGCAGATCGGCCGCGGCGGCGCACCTGGTCGCCATCGGTGCGTTCGAATTGGGGGGATTTGGTGGGAGCACGGGAGGGAGGCGAGGTGGGGGAAACGCGCCAAAGGGGAAAGTGTGAGGCCGGTTGCTATGTAGGGAGGGGGGTGGGTTGGGTTGGGTTGGGTGGGGATCGGATGCTGCCGGGTTTGACTTTTGACCCGGCCAGCGGCGCCAAGATTCGTGCCAGGCCTGAGGTTAGGTACTCCCTCTGTAAATTAATATAAGAGCGTTTATAGATCACTAAAATAGTGATCTAAATACTCTTATATTAGTTTACGGAGTGGGTACTTACTACAGGGTTGGGAATTTTTGTAAACCTGGTTTTTATGGAATTTGCAACGTTTAATTGTTTTTCTCAATAAAGGGTTGCACAAACTATATCAGGCGCATACGAAACCGAACTGAGGGTTTATACAAGTTTTCATTTGATGTGACTCTCTTCTTTTTCTAAATATAAGATCTTTTAAAGATTTTAATATTCACTCAGTTTGCTCCGTATGTAATCTATGTTAAAATCTCTAAGGGCAAGTCCAACGCGAGCGCTAAGCAAGGGGCGCCAGGGATTAAATCCTACTCCCTCCGTTCGAATTTAGATGACTTGCATTTGTCCACATTAGAATGCATCTATACTTGTATAGTGTCTAGGTACATCCGTTTCTAGACAAATGAAAGTCATCTAATTTGGAACGGAGGGAGTAGTAGTTTTGGCAGTTTCCATATTTTTCCCGGTTTGTTTTTTGGCATCGATGCCCAGCGAGGAGTCGGACGCTTGAAAAAAAAGTATAAAATCCAGCTCCTAGCGACCAGGCGCTTGTGCTATGCAGTAAATCTTTATTTTATTTATCTTAAGCGCCTCAACTAGCATCTGTGCATTGTAGATGCCCCTAACCAGTCTTATATTTAGAAACGAAGGGGGCACATTCGACGTGCCATATTGTGGGTTGAACTTGCTTTATGTGGTGATTTCAAGAAGCCAAAAAGGGGGGGGGGCATGACAATGAATTTCTTCCTTTGGGACCTAAATCAAAAATACAATTCGAGGCAAAAAAATGCAAGAGTTTTTTTGCCATGCTTATCACATGCACATGTTATTGGCTTGAACCCTAAACATATGATCATATCTAGAATGTTATGAACTTGCGAGGATTCTAGCAATATATATGTCCATGCATAGATGACCAGTAAGGCACTGGAAAATTGATATGATAATTGACAAAAAACAGATGCACACCCACCGATTACAGACCTTCCAGGACAAGAATGGAAAGGATGAAGCAAAGAGCGGTGCCAACTTCTGAGGGAAGGGGCGGAAATCATGAAGAAACCACCAAATGAAAATATACTCTAGAATTTTCTACTCCCTCCGTTCTTGAATATAAGCCTTTTTAGAGATTCCAATGCGGATTACATATGAAGCAAAATAAGCGAATCTACACTCTAAAATAGGTCTATATACATTCGTATGTAGTCCTTGCCGAAATCTCTAAAAAGACTTATATTTATGAACGAAGCGGGTATTGGTTACAACTAATCTAGAAAATCTTACTATAGAAACTCTATTAGGGTATTTCTTGCATTTGTGGATATATATACTCCTTCCGATCTTTTTACTCCGCGTATTAGATTTTATTCAAGTCAAACATTGCAAAGTTTGACCAACTTTATATAAGAAACTATCAACATCTACAATATCAAATATATATACTATGAAATTATATTTCAAAACGAATCTAAAAAAAATTGACATCGTGAATATTAATATTTTTTCTATATGTTTGGTCAAAGTAAAGATACTTTACTTTGAACAAAACTTTTATGCAGACTACAAAAGACCGGAGGGATAACATAACCCACATGGCTAATAATGCTATACTTATACACTTCATATTTGAAAGCGCAAACATTTGGATTGTATAACAGCACACTTCGAGTTACAATGTTGGTTGTGGTTAGAATTGCAAGTTAATGCATGTATCATCAAAAAATAAAGTTAATATTTAGCGAGAAAATGATCTATGAGAAGATAAAAATATTTAGTATATATAAGTGATGGTTTGCTTACCATTTTACCTTTTGTGGCCCGTGATTCGTCGAAGTAGAGTGACTTTATATTATATTCCTACTTACTTAATGACATCTTATTTGTCGAAGGTGTCAAGTTGTAATTTGCTAAACATTTAATAAAAAGATTGTTCGTAGTCACAGAATCGAGATTTGCAAAACACACTAGACTGGAGCAACCAGACCGAAAATAAAGCACATTTGCCCTTGTGTTGCTCGATCAGGTGACACTCGCACCCAAATTCATGTCACCTCCAAATCATACGTACTCGGCAACAGTATGCGCGTACCCAACATCAACGTTAAAAGATTGGTCTGGTTGATCGTACAAAGTATTAGAGCGGAAGGACACATGAATGAGCTAAAGGTGGAGCCATGCTAACTTAAACTATGTGCATTGCTTAGTGTTATGAGTTGTGTTATTTATGTACTACGTGCATGCCAAAAGTCCACTACTTGATGCATACTTTCATATGTCATCATTATTTCTAGGCATTCAGCGAGAAGTGTCAGCCAACAACTTAAACAAAGTAAAAACAAAGAAGGAAGAAATTTCTTTGTAAGGAAAAATGAATCATGGGAGTGGATTAACAAATACAAATTTGAAAATCAAATTAATATAATGCAACTATCTGTAACATAACTGAACACAAAAACTTCTAGTTTCTCTAGCCTTCTCATTCCCCATATACTAATATAATAAAATAAAAAAATAACAAAAAACAAAGTTTTCTAAGGAATAGCGAATTACTAGCATTGCTAAGACAATGAAAATAACTAAAACAAATAATGATGAAATCTGCACACAATTTACATAAAAATTGTGTATAATATGCAAAAATAATTACTATATAACAGTGAAATTGTTGCAAAAGTAAGTTTTCTAAATAAATAATGAATTATTGGCATCAATATTTGATCCATGACTTCCGTACTACTCAAAAATAAAATAATAAAGTATTCTAACAAAATAATAACTAAAACAAAATCAAAATAATGAAGTTTTCTTCTAAAAAAATAATGAATTAGTGGCATTGGAATTACCCTTTAAGAAAAAAAGTTACATAAAAACTAAAACTAAGTCAAAATAATGAGGTTTTGTAATGAAGAAAGAATTAGTGCAATTGGTATTACCATTTAAGAAGAAAGAAGATGAAAAAAAATCTAAAACGAATAATGACAAAATGTGCACATAATTACATATTTTTTAATATGCAAGAGTAAGCATATAATAGTGGATTTTTTGCAAAAGAAAAAAGAAGTTTCCTAAGTAGTAATGAAGTGGACGGGTAAAGTCTAAAGACATGAAATAACAATCATCAACAATCGCACCTGTGATAGAAGAAGAGTTCCCCTCATGCATGGTTGTGATCACATCCATATTATCTGAATTGATCGCAATTTTATTGCAGCCAATCGGGCAAGCTACATTCAAACCAAGCATCAAAGAAATAGCCTCCGTTGTGAATGCATCATAACACACATCAACTCTTTCATTTGCAGCTGTAATAAACTTCCCATCACTGTCTCTCAAAACAGCACCAACCGCAACTTGCATCGAATCAAGCGACTTACGTGTAGCTAAAGTGTACCTGGTTTTATGTTATGACCATATGTCGCATGCCGGTATCATAGTCTCCGGGTTTGTACGTCTATGTGAGCAAAAAAAATAATTCTTTCTCCACTTATCGTGACATCGAATCTAAACAATAAGACAAATCAATAGATCAACCATCTGTACATCGATGAGTGATGTGCCATGTGCTACCTCCACGGCCTCAACATCACAATCCTAACATGGACAATGGATAGTACCGTTGCAAACATGTATGGCACAAACCAGTTTGAAGGTTGGGTATTTTTTTATCGGGTTGGGTGGACGAGGAATGATTGCATGTGGTCATTATTATTGTTTAACGGACTTTCCACTTCAAGTAAGGATCTTGTTCCTTCTAGCAGTGGCGGATCTAGGATTTGACAATGTGGAGGCAACAATGAACAACATTACAATGGCTAGAAAAAAATACACTACACTACACCAAAAATTGTATGATGGACAAACATTGCACTAGTGAAAAAAATGCTAAATCCGCCAATGCCTTCCAGTAAACTCACTTCGGAGGGCTTCACTTTGCAATTACAATGTACTTGAACTCTTTCTATCAATGGCAATATACACAAAGTATTTGCGTATTTGTAAAAAAAAAAGCATGATCATAAGGACAGGAAGTGAGTGAAAGGCAAGCCATTTTCTAAGTAAGCACGTAAGCCATTTGCTAAGTATACACCCGTGCAATGATTTGTCTTGCACGTTGGCAACCATTATCTTGTTCATTTTGTGGTCTCCACCATCTACTACCACATTTCGGGTTTATAAGGGTCACGCGTATCTCTAGGTCCATGATTTAACCAACGTAATATGAGTTTTATATCATTGGAAACTTCAAATGTTCTATTTTCTAATGGTATAACTTTGTGTATACAATTTAATTATATTGATCAAATTAGCAATGTAGGGATACACGTGGGCCTTTTAAACCGGAAGGGAGGCAGTATTTATCACAAGCCTTGAGACCAAGGAGCAAGAGAATCTGGAAAAACAACCAAAATTAAGAGCTAATGTTATACCATATGGATTATATTTGCCACCAAAAAACACTGTTGTGGATGAGCAGAACCCCACTTACCGCAGATCAAGGAGTAAAAAATGACATCGCCTATGTCGGTAGCAAATATGATATTCCTTTTTCATCTATATGAAAATACGTGACTTTACTGTTTGAAGATTCGCCATGTTGCCTTTTTTGTGCTTTATTATTTGCATTTTATTTTTTGTTAGGATTTATAGCATAGTCTAAATGAGATCATAGTCGGAAGTATATCGAACAGTGCAAAAATATTGGAAACAACTTGTATTTGTAGATCAAGTAAATATAGTTAAAACACAAAAGATCAAGCTAATCATATGTCACATTATAATTATAAGACACCAAACAACCGAAGAAGTCATGAATGGAGTACAAACACTGAAACCATTAACGTGTTTTCAATCCAAAACAGTGTTGCATTTGCTAGATTTACAGCAAAGACTCATAAATAGTTTAGATAACACATATATTAGAGTCCAACAGTATGCTTCATTCAGCAGTTCACATGGGGAGGTAAGCATTACAACAGTTACATTTTTCTTTATCCACCAGTATCAATGTCACTTACATTTAATAGTATTGCCAGGACAAAAGCCATATGAATTTTCTCTCAATGACAACACCAAAAGTCAAAATAATAAATTCATGTGGATTTTGCTTCGCAAAACAGCTCACTGCGAGGAGTCAAAAACACATTTCAGTGTCCGCCATTCCATCAGAGCCTACAAGCAATAGCTTGTCAGGATATGCTTCGATGTGCCCAAACGCACTGGTGCCGGGAGGACACTCCAGCGCCGCCTCAAGGGTGCGATGGTGCACGCCGTGGGAGTCCACAGAGTAGCCACCTTTGTGGTCGTGCCCGGCGAAGCAGGCCTTAACACAGTTGTACTGTCGAACAACAGCCATCACCTCATCATAATTCCACATGAGGCATACCGGGGACGCTGCTACAGGATCCAATGGGAGGTGACTGCACAAGACCACATTCTGCCGACGCTCCGATGCATCCCGTAGGACATCACTGAGCCAGGACAGCTGCTCCTTTCCAACCGCGCCATTGAACATCACGAACCGCTGGTCGACGCCCACCAGACCCTCGGGGCTGTTCTTGTCGGTGTTTGGGTTCTTTTCTTCAAGGAGCCTCATTGCTGCTGCAGTCACTGGATGATCACGAGGCCAGCCAAGCGTGCTGAAGTCATAAGCATCCAGAACAACAAATCTGTACTCATGACACGGCGAGAAGTCATAGTAAGCACGGTCAGAACCCGTTGGCATCTTCATCAAAGCCACTAGCTCGCTCCGAGGAAGATTGTAGAGGCAATGGTTGCCAAACATGTGGTAGGTCGGGCCTTCGAACTTCTCAAACTCGCCGAGGACCTTCTGCACCGCCCACAACGACTTGTCCTTTGGGCATTTCCCGTCGACGATGTCACCGAAGTTGATGGAGAACTCGACACCACCTTGCTTGTTCCACGCACTCACAGCGCTCTGGAGGACGTCGATGCTGTGACGGTAGTAGCGCGGGATGCCAGCGAAAGAGTGCCCGTCCGGGATGTCGGCGTACTGGACATCTGCAATGACACCAAAGGTAAACAGGGGCTTGTGGGCAGAAGCATGGAATAGCCCGTTCGTTGCCGCCATCATTGAACTTTGGTGTCACCAGACCTTCGAAAACCTCCCTTCTTCTTGTTGTCTGCGAGGAACCGAACCTACATACAAGCAGTGAAAAGATCTCTGCGCAAGAACCTACAAGAGAAGCCAAGCAATATTTGTTCAGGACTCTGTATCGGTGAGGGGAATATTACAGAGTACAGAGCACTCTGTTTATCAGAGCAAAATGTAAAGCAGATAGCAGGCTGGATAGCAGTAGCATAGCAGTAAAAGTTCCAAGTTATTCTTGTTCCAAGATTATAGTCTACAGTTTCAATTTCCCTTTTCAATCATTTCCACTGACTATAGATGAGACCAGCTCCAAATACTGAATGAACACTGCAGCATTGCACACTAGTGTGCATCTCATGCAATTTCCCATTGTCAAGCACCGGGAGCTAAACCCTGGCCTGAATTGCTGATAAAATCACTTAGGCGACCCGCCGTAGCCGAAACTAGCGATTCGCACGGAAGGGAATACGCAGCCGAGCTGTATGTGATAGGAGCCTACGGACTGTGACGACCACAGAAGGAAGGAGGCAGGGGAGGATGGATTACCGGCGCAGCGAGGGAGTCGGGGCCTCGAGGGTAGCCGGACTCGGGAGCTGGTTTGGTTGCTCCCGGATCGGAGGGCGGACGGCGGAGAGTCGGAGCCTGGATGGGGAGGGGAAGGGGCGGAGTTAGGATCTTGACGAAAGCTTCTCTGCTCGTCTCCGTCGGTTGGGGAGAGACGAGACGGACCACACGGGCGTCCCTATGTCTCGCGAGGCCACAGGCTCTTTTTCTGTTTTTTCTCTGTTCTACTAGTTTTTTGCTTTATTTTTGTACTTTTATTTACACTTTAAAATATTATAAATATATACTATATTGCAAGAAACAAAAAAGGCAGCCCAGTGTATGTAGCTCCTGCTTGCACAGGGTCCGAGAAAGGGTCCGACCACTTGACTTGAACCCGTGACCTCATGATCACAAGGCAGTAGCTTTACCACTACGGCAAAGCTCCCTTTCATATTGCAAAAACACTCTATAAAAAAATATTTGAAAAATGTTGAACAAGTATTTAAAAAATGTTGAATGAGTATTTGAAAAATGTTGAATATGTATTTGAAATTTTTGAAAAAGTATTTGGAAAATGTCGTACAAGCATTCAGACAATGTTGAACGTGTATAGAAAAATGGACGCGTCTAGTGGGCGGCCGGTTGCCCACTAGTGCGATCGAGCGGCCGGCGAAAAAAGGTAAACCCCTGTCCCCCGCGGTACAGAAAAGGAAGGGGACATGCGGCCACCAAACCAAGCAGATCGAGCGCCCAAACCCCAACAGAATCGCTCCCCCCCCTCACGTGGCCAGCTGTCCCCAGCTAGCACCGCCCTTTTTCCTCCTTCTGTATAGCCGCCATGGCAATCCAAGAGTAGAAGAAACTACTTCAAGAGCCATATCAACGGTAGAAGAGGGTCCAAGGCCCTTCTCCACGCCAGAAGGGATCCAAGGGCCTTCTTCCTCCTCCTGATCAGGCAAGTAAATCCCCTTTGCCCCTCTTCCTCCTCCTGTAGTGCATCTGTAAACCCCCTTATCCATGGATCTATCAGCAAATCCATGGAGGAGCTGGACATGCAGAAGGACTGGATCTGCCACATCCCCCTATTGTCAAACATCACACCCCCACCCCCACGCCCCCACAAGTGCATCTGCACACTAAACATGGTTTGAGATCAAGTTTAGTAGAAACTGAACATGTTTTCTAAACTGTAGGTGTTCAGCTAGCCAACTAAGACAGATTTTCTGGCCAACTAAAACATGTTTCTAGCTAACTCAATAAGCAAAAGTAGCCAAAAACTAAAATGCATTCTACCAAGTTGTAGTTATGTTTACACACATTGACTATCCAAAGAGTATGTGTAACTAAAAATGCATATATGTGCAACTGAACATAGATCTCAGCCAACTGAATCATGTGTTCTAGCAACTCAACATGCATGCTAGGCAGACTGAACATGTATCATGAACATATAACCTGCTTTCTGAGTGAACACTTTAGATAGGCTTTAGAAAAGCTGAAGTATGTGCAATAAAAAACATGTTTTCTGGCCAACTAAACATGCATGTTGGCTAAACTGAAAAATTATATCCTGGACAACTGAGACATCTATTCTAGGCAACTGAACACATTGGCTGACCAACTGAACATGCATGTTGGCCAAACTGAAAAAATGCATCCTGACCAACTGAGATATCTATTCTAGCCAACTGAACACATTGACTGTCCAACTGAACATGCATGCTGGCCAACTTTAAAAATGCATCTTGGCCAACTGAGACATCTATTCTAGCCAAAACCAAAAATCTGTAGTACGACAGCAAAAACACAAGAACTTTTATCCATAACTAATGAAGCCACAAACCATATTAAAATAGTCACGCATATAATCTTGTCCCACACATATATTCTGGTCCCACACCTATTGCAAAACTATAGTGTAAAAATATATTCAATATACTAGAAGTAAAAACAGAAACGACTATAATCTGTCATCCAATTCTTCTTTCTTCTTTCACCTGAATTTTCCATCTCAAATGTAGCATCAAATTATGTCCAAATTATCTGCAGAAAAATCTGAATCAGCTCTTTGCCAAATAGAAACCTGCGGATCATTGCAACAAACAGAGGGAAAAAGTCAGAAAACTCTGTAGTAAAAAGAAGACATGTTCTTGCCAACTATTTACTGCAAACTGTGCAACTAACATAACTACTCTGTGCAAACAAAAAAATGCATAACTGTTATAATAAAGATTTTGCTATAGTCATGTAACTTTTGCAACTAAGATTGTCATAATGGTGTGCAATTGCCTATTTACTAAGTTTTTAGGTTGTCTGAAACACTCTTTCGTGGTTAACAACTGATGACATCACTTTATTTTTTTATGTGCAGGGACTGTGTGGCAGTATCCAAAAAAAGGAAAAAAATGCTTGATATCAATGAGCTTCCTCATGATATGGATCAGCAGCAACCTAGCATACCACAAGGAAATTGGACAGAAAATGGGTGATCTGTTTACTACACGCAGACAAGTCGTGGTGTGAACCCTATGGGCCATGACAATGTGGCAGGACAATCATCAACCCATGATGCCCCTGTAGTGGTGTCTTTGCGGTCAGAGAGTCATACTTTTGATGACACAGGAACCGCGGCAAATGTTCCTGGTCCAACCAGGACTGAGCTAGGAGTTGGGGCTGTTGATGGTGTTGGGCAAGGAGAAGAAGGAGAGGATGAGGCTGGTTCTCAACCTATGAAACCCTATGTTGGCATGAGGTTTGACAGCTCAAATTGCTAAGGAACACTACAACAGCTACGCCCTACGGATGGGTTTCTCTGTCAAGATGAACTCCTCTAGGTGGACACCTCACACCAATGTATTGGTAAAACAGCAGTTTTGCTGCAACAAGTTCAAGAAGCCCAAAGTTGATGATGGAGGACTTGAGGCTCCTCTTGTCCTAGACCATATTCCAGATCCAAACTTGTTGAAAGTGATGAGGAAATGGAAGATGAACCTCCAATCTTTGCTGAAGAGGAGGCTGGTCCTAGTAAGAAAAAGAAGAAACAGAAACGCGAGACAATAAAATAGACTCAGTGCAAGACAAAAATGTTGGTGAAGCTGATAGATGGGCGATGGAAGGTGACGCACTTTGTTCGTGACCATAATCATCCGCTGGTGAACAAACCTTCGTTGTCCAAATACTTGAGATCCCACCAAGGCATCTCACTTGATGAAAAAGAGATTTTGCGCATCTTGTATAACTGCAACTTGACTACAGGTGTGTTTCTATATCCCTTACATAATTAAGTTTCCCTCTAGACAGTCCAGTGTGCAATTATTATGGTACTCCTATGCAACTGAAATGTCTTGATTATGCAACTGGTGTCCAACTTCCCATGTTGTTTCTATATCACTTTGGTGTGTTATGCAACTAGATTACCTTCACTGTGCAACTACACAATGTCATGTATGCAAAGCGCAAAGTGTTTTTAAAAAGGTGCAGCTAGGTGTCCGTTTCCTGCAATTATCTTCTGTGCCAACACATGTCCTATTACTGTGCAGCTGGATGTGCGCATTCGTGCGACTAAAAAATGATATATTGTGTTTTTGTATTATGCAGGATGTATGATGCATATAATGGCAGAGTTCTACGGATCTGAGATGATGGTGCCATTCGGACCAAACGCAATAACAAATC
Organism: Triticum aestivum; assembly: GCF_018294505.1. Taxonomy (NCBI): domain Eukaryota; kingdom Viridiplantae; phylum Streptophyta; class Magnoliopsida; order Poales; family Poaceae; genus Triticum; species Triticum aestivum. The sequence goes on from NC_057807.1 coordinate 553,538,514, forward strand.
TGTGTACAAGTTTCCGTAGAGATGACATAAAGGAGGGTGACATGATTGAGAGAATTGCGCACTTCAAAGATATATAGAAAACCGCTCCAGACTTCTTCTATAAGGTAAAATATGATGAAGAGGACAGGGTTGTCAACATATTTTGGGTGGATGGCTTAGCTCGAAAAGCGTATGCTGAGGCGTACCACAATTGCATATCGTTTGACACTACCTACATGACCAACATGTATAATATGCCGTTCGCACCCTTCATTGGAATAAACCGACATGGCCAATCTTTCATGCTCGGTTTCGCGTTTGTGAGGCAGGAGTTGGCATTGATCTTTGATTGGGTCTTCCAAGCATTCCTAGAGGCTATGGGTGGCAAACCTCCTGACAACTTCATAACCGATCAGGATGGTGCAGTGAGGCAGTCAATAAAGAACATCTTTCCAACCATCGTGCATCGCTGTTATTGATGGCACATCATGAAGAAGGCACAGGAAAAGGTTGGTTGGTTGTGCCGGAATCCAGGGCTCTCTAATGATTTCAACTACTGTGTTGACTTCAGCTTCACTCCAGATGAGTTTGAACAGAATTGGGCTGGGTTAATGATGAAGTACGAGGCTATGACACACACACACACACTTTGAGAAGTTGTATGAATACAGGTCAACTTGGGTGCCATGCTAATTCAAACACAGGTTCTTCCCCTTCCTACAGTCTACATAGTGTAGTGAGGGATTCAATGCCGTCCTAAAAAGATATGTGAACCCACACAACTCGATGCTGAACTTCGTCAAGCAATATGAAAAAATTCAGAACCACATCCTTGCCAAGGAAGGCTACAATGATTACAGGACACAACACCTTGAGATTGAGCTGTGGTTCAAATTCCCAATAGAGAAGCAAGCTTACGAAACCTACACTAGGGACCTTACCACAAGTTCAGAGAAGAGTTTGAGCTGATTGGACATTATAATGCGTTCCAAGTTGGTGCTGATATTTTTGAGCTCAGACCGAATCAGGAATTTGTTGCCAAATATGGTTCTCGAAACTACTTGGTGCAAGATAGGGTGGAGGAGGGTTCCTATTTGTGTGAGTGTTGTAAAATGGACAAGGACGACATCCTTTGTTGCCACATCTTCAAGGTGTTCACTCATATTGGAGTTGATGTCATATCGGAAAGGTACCTGCTAAGACGGTGGATACCTACCGTTGTACCTAGTGCGCTAGGGACTGGGTATGAGCAACCGGATGAAATGCCTCCTCAATCAAAGAAGCAGATAAGGGACAGGAACATGATATACAATTTTCGGAAACTAGCAAAGTTTTCTAGTGGCTCTGATGCAACACAAGCTATTGTATACAAGCATATGCGCGGAGCACGTACCGAGATCGGCCACCTGAACAAGTCCAAGAAAAAGAAAAAACCGGCTGCCGCTACAGTGCCATCAGATGATGGCAACCTGCTACATCTTGAGCTTGTGTTGGTTTTCCTTGAAGAGGAAAGGGTGATGCAACAAAGTAGCGTAAGTATTTCCCTCAGTTTTTGAGAACCAAGGTATCAACTCAGTAGGAGGCTTCTGAACAAGTCCCACGAACCTACACAAACAAACAAAGAACTCGCAACCAACGCGACAAAGGGGTTGTCAATCCCTTCACAGCCACTTGCGAAAGTGAGATCTGATAGAGATAATATGATAAGATAAATATATTTTTGGTATTTTATAATATAGATGCAGAAAATAAAGATGCAAATAAAAGTAGATTGAAAGCAAATATGATAAGAGATAGACCCGGGGGCCATAGGTTTCATTAGTGGCTTCTCTCAAGAGCATAAATATTACGGTGGGTGAACAAATTACTGTCGAGCAATTGATAGAAAAGCGAATAATTATGATGTTATCTAGGCATGATCATGTATATAGGCATCATGTCCGCAACAAGTAGACCGACTCCTGCCTGCATCTACTACTATTACTCCACACATCAACCGCTATCCAGCATGCATCTAGAGTATTAAGTTCATAAGAACAGAGTAACGCATTAAGAAAGATGACATGATGTAGAGGGATAAACTCAAGCCATATGATATAAACCCCATATTTTTATCCTCGATGGCAACAATACAATACGTGTCATGCAACCCTTTCTGTCACTGGGTAAGAACACCGCAAGGTTGAACCCAAAGCTAAGCACTTCTCCTATGGAAAGAAAGATCAATCTAGTAGGCCAAACCAAACTGATAATTCGAAGAGACTTGCAAAGATAACTCAATCATATAAAAGAATTCAGAGAAGATTCAACTATTATCCAAAGATAAACTTGATCATAAACCCACAATTCATCGGATCTCGACAAACACACCGCAAAAAGAGATTACATCGAATAGATCTCCACAAGAGAGGGGGAGAACATTGTATTGAGATCCAAAAAGAGAGAAGAAGCCAACTAGCTAATAACTATGGACCCGAAGGTCTATGGTAAACTACTCACAACTCATCGGAGGGGCTATGGTGTTGATGTAGAAGCCCTCCGTGGTGGATTCCCCCTCCGGCAGAATGCCGGCGACGGCTCCAAGATGGGATCTCGCGGATACAGAAGGTTACGATGGTGGAAATTGTGTTTCGGTTGCTCCCTGGATGTTTTCGGGGTATGTAGGCTTATATAGGAGGAAGAAGTACGTCGGTGGCCGCCCGAGGGGCCCACGAGACAGGGGCATGCCCTATAGGGGGGGGGCCCTACCCTCTCATGGTCGCCTCGGCTGCTTCTTGACTTGCACTCCCAAGTCCTCTGGATCACGTTCATTCCAAAAATCACGCTTCCGAAGGTTTTATTCCGTTTGGACTTCGTTTGATATTCCTTTTCTTCAAAATACTGAAATGGAAAAAAACAGCAATACGGGCTGGACCTCCGGTTAGTAGGTTAGTCCCAAAAATGATAATAATGTATAAAATAAAGCCCATAAACATCCAAAATAGGTAATATAATAGCATAGAACAACAAAAATTTATAGATACATTGGAGACGTATCACAACCCTCGAGGACCTTCTCCACCTCCAGACCCTACACGGCATGCTCCGCCACGTCCTCCCCCGCCTGGCCCAACAAGCAGTGGCACGCGTGCTCCTCCCAATAGCCCTACTGGGATTACTCAGGAGCCTCATCATCCAGGTAATCGCCTGCCCTAACACCCCATCTAACTAGGTGTGTAACTTCAGTTACACACTCATGGTGCCCAGTTGCACAGAACATGCTACCCAGTTGCGTACGCTATGTTAGTTCGAGCATAAAGATAAACAACTAACTTTTTTTTTCTGTTCTGGCTATAGTTGATGGCAACCCTCGAGGACCTCCTCCACCTCCAGGCCCTACACTGCATGGTCCTCCACCTCCTCCCCCGCCTGGCCCAACAAGTAGTGCCCCGCATGCTCCTCCCAATGGCCCTATAGGGAGTACTCAGGGGGCTCGTCATCCAGGTGATTACCTGCCCCAACTCCCCAAGCAAGTAGGTGTGTGATTTCAGTTGCACACATCATGGTGCCCAGTTGCACAGAACAGGCTACCCAGTTGCGCGCGCTCTGTTGGTTCGAGCATCAAGACAAACAACTAACTTGCTTTTTCCTGTTCTGGCTACAGGTGATTACCATCCAAGTGCCATGACGGGCCGTGCTACTACAGGTTTTCTTTTAAACTTAATTTTCACATAGCAACCAGTTAGTTGCACAACATAAGTTGTGTGGTTGCAGAGAACATCAGTCCTGGTTGCGCAGAAAAAAAAACTAAACTCTTTATATGATTATTCCATAGGTGATCAAACACAACCTCGTGATGGTCCTGCCCCGTTGGAGGCTGCATCCCCAGCACAAGCCTATGATGATTTTGTGCCTAGGGATCCTCCAAAGTCTACTACAAAGGGTAGGGAGAAGAGTCGATGATACAAATCGGTGCTAGAGCTACACGGAAAGAAGAAAAACAAATGCAGCCACTGCCAATCTACAGAGCACACTTCTGGTGTGTGTCCACTCAGACAGCTGTGATTCTCTTGTATCGTTTGTATCAAAAAAGGGAAAAGGGAACATAATGATGGTTTTTGAGCAATTTAGGGGCCAAAGTGGACACATTCAGCATCTATGCTTTCTCTTCTCTAAGTTGTTTTCCTTGAATTAGTTAATGCACTATGTAAAAATGGTTGTTATTTGTGCCTTTGTTGACAAATCGTTTAATATTTAGTTGTTGAACAATTGTATGCCCAGTTCTCCTAATGTGTGAACAAAAGTGATGACAATGAGTTGCAACGGAATTACTACTAATATGCAACTACAAATCTTTCTAAAAATTGTGCAAACTAGCAAGGCATTGAAAAAAGGGCAAATAATAAAAAGAGTACTGACCTAGTCCTTTTCGTATCTCAGCAACTTCCTCCATGGGGCGGAGTTGTGCGTGCTGGTGACCCAATCATATGTCAGCTTCTTCCTGATGTTGAGTGTTTCCCTGGGCTCATAGTTGGGCAGTAGGCTCCCGTTCCACTCAGTGGTGTTAAGTAGTGTGAACAGACCACACTCATTGCTGCAATGGGGAAAAAGAAAATTTGTTGGAGGCTTTTAAAACCAATAAGACAATGTACTCTGTGGCACTGTGCAACTAATTATATGTCACTGTGCAACTACTTATGTGGCACTGTGCAACTAATTATGTGGCACTGTGCAACTACTGATGTTCAACTGTGCAACTGGCTAGATGATCCATGAGAAAGTCATAAAAATGAAAAACAGATTGCAAACTAGTTGTGTGTCTTAAAAAAACTAAAGATTGTACATGTAGGAAATTTTTAAGACTACAGATTGATTGAAAAAAATAGAGAAGAATGTAATGCTTCTTATCTTACTTGCCAATCTGCTTCGGTACGTCGATGTCAATAACCTGGAAGTGCTCGATGCTCTGCTTTGGGTAATGCTTCCTCCATAGTTGGAGTACTGCCCCGCGATCGTAGAGGCAATGTTCATCAACTCTATGTGTTCTAGCTTCCTGTTTGAATCAAGGACTTCGAAACGTCCGTCCCTCAAGTTGATGTTGAAGACCCAATAATGTCTGCCTCCTTCACGGTCGTTTACATTATCGCACTCAAGCACTGGCAGCATGACCTGCACACGTGAATGATTCAGACACAGATACACGTTGTAGGTAAGAAAAAATACTACAAAAATGATGAAGTTGAAACAGGTTGGCAGAAGGTAGTTGCCAACTAATAGATATGTCATGTGCAAATGAACATGATGTGAGTGCCAACTAAGAGATGGATCATGTGGGCATAGCACTGACCAAGTCTTTCTTGTCGAGACGGTTCTTGTATTCAAACTTCTTGTTTATCTCATTCACATTGTGGAGCCCTTGCTGTACGTTGATCTGCAGAAATTATAAACATGCCTCAACCTCCTTTCTATATGAAAAGACTCCCCGGTTGGTCAACAAAAGTGGTACAAAAAAAGGAAGAGGATACAAAGCTTTTGAAAAATCTTACAAAAATCCTCAGTGGCATAACGACTTTCTTTGACCCTTCTGATAAGTTATCCATGATGTGTATGATTCCAGTCTCAATAACAATTTTTGAAAGACATTGCTTTGGCTTCATGGAATAAACTAACTCCTTTAAAGAAATGTAGAAATTACCATACCTGATTATCTCAGGGCTGCAATTTTTTTTAAAGAAATGAAAGACAAAGTTAGCTTGAAGGGTCACAGAAAGAAAGAAATATGCATTAAAAAAACAAGAGTGTGCAACTAAAAGCACTGTTCTATGCAACATGCTCTGCTTGTTGTGCAACTAAGTGGGTGGTACTGTGCAACTGAAAAAGATATGTATATAGGTTGTGGGGTGTTGGTTTACTTGGTATTATCATCATTTGCTTCTGGGTGATGCCTGACCCAATACACGATGGCAGCGTAAAGCTTGTTGACTGCCTCATTGGATTTGAAGGTCTTATTTTTGTTGTAATCAGTGAATGAAGACCTTTGAGATGCTCCGGGCCTTATTTCCCTCCTCTGTCTTCGTGCAATAGGTGGTCCTGAAGAACTGCTCGTGCCAACTGCTGATTCTTCGCATATCGGGGTGTGGCAGCTGTCTGGTGATCCAACATCTGGTTGATGAGCTAATCCCTTGCCAGCATCAGCAGCAACGCATCCTCTGTTCACAGTTGCTGGGTGCAACTCATCCTCATCTATGACAACCACGTTGGCTTCCCCTGTTTGTGCTACTGGAGCAAGTGCTCCAGCAGGCCCAACATCATCATCTATGCCCAGGTCAAAGGTTGGTGCATCGCAGTACCCGTCACCATGATAGCTGTAAGAATTTGATCTGCGCATGGGTTGAAGGCCAGGGGCATCTCCTTTCGGCACATTCACAGGTGCATCGTTCGCTGACCTGGTTCACAGTAATGTTGTGGTTGGCGGCCTGGGAGGCTTGCACCTGCTTACAATGTTGAACACCTCCTCTTATGTTAATGTGTGCTGAAAATCAGCTCTTGGTGATGAACGCTTGCTTGGATGCTCTGTGATAGCTCTTGGAGATGGCTGGCAGGTTGATGACCTCCTTCCATGTTTGGCATTGAAGAATCTCTATGAGTTGTCACCTTGGGGCTTGCGGTTGCAGTTGTGTCTTCCTGAGCAACAGCGATAGTTTTGACTGTGACCCGCGTGCTAATTGACACTTCAGTTGGTACACTAGTATCTGTAGTTGGCATCTTTGCAGCCTGAGTTGGCAGCAAACTAGCAGAACTTGGCATTCCTGCATTAATGGTTGTGGCACGTTGTTCTGTCTCATGTCTGGACCCCACACCTTTTCTGTCCTGTTCCGCATTTGTGCCCTTGGCAAACTTGACAATCTTTTGCTGCTTAGATGATTTAGGTGGGGTTATTGATAGAGAAATCTTCCCCTTGATCTGTTGAACTTCTATGATGGTTGTAGGCTCAACAGGAATTGCTGACACATCTTGAGTGGTGGTTGGCTCTCTAATCACTATAGTTGGCACAACAGTTTGCGCCACAACTTCCTTCTCTACATTTATTTCTACATCTGCCCTCGGCATCTGTTGCTTGGTTTGAGGCAACTTTAGATTCTTCTTCATTATAACTCATTTGCTCTTCTGGACCACATGAGGGTTTGCCATACATGCTGCCTTGCTCTTGCTGGAGTTGATATCTGAAAGCTGCTTCAAATATTTCTTGTATTTATCCTTCGAATGAACTCAGTCAAGACCCTTCCTTGCTTCCTCCATGTCAACTGGATTCTTTTCAGCCTCACTCAAGAAGAACAGTTTCTGGTCAATAGCAAAATATATCTTGTCACAGAACTCTCGCTCATGGAAGTCTGGCACAGGGAAAGTGGTTGGCAAAGCTGGATTCATGTTGCACAGCTTGAACATATCAATGCTCCCCTGAGACTCTGCTTCATCATTTTTCTTTGACTTTGACAAATTCTTCTCTTTCCAGCAAGTTTTGTCAATCAATATCTGTAGTGTGCTCCTGCTGCTCATTGAGTTGCTACTGCTGGCAGGGTTGGTAGAGCTCCTACTCACCTTGGTTGTGTTGCCGCCTGTACCACCAGAACCAGGGCCATTGTCATCGTCATCATCATCGGAGTTGTCACTGCCTCCATTGGATCCCCTTTGATCATTAGGATCAACATCCTTGTCTTCTTCCTCGTCATCTCCTCCCCCCTCACTGCCATCAATTGCTACAACTTTGTCTCCATCTCCTTCTTTGGCCTCATTTTCTTGTTCCTCCTCCTCTGCCTCACTATCTTCTTCCTTTCCCTCCTCCTCTCCTTTGTCCTCTTTTTCTTTGTCCTCCTCCTCCTCTTCCTCCTCCTCCTCCTCCCCATCTTCTTCTTTGTCCTCCTCCTCCTCTTCCTCCTCATCCTCCTCCTCCTCATCTTCTTCTTTGTCATCCTCCTCTTTGTCCTCCTCCTCTGATTCATCCTCATATGTGTCCCCGTCAACTTCAACATCTTGTGGTACTTCCATTTCATCATCTTCTTCTGACTCCTCCTCATCAAACTCTTCTTCTTCTTGTATAGGTGAAACCCGTCTCTTCCTTTTTGGAGCACGGCGTGACGGAGCGGTTCCTTGATGTCTGCTGTACATATGGATCAGTATTCGATTCCTCATCATGAATCTTGGCAATTGCTTCAATGAAGGTGCCAACCTGTTCAGTGCTGCCTTGCACAAGTCATTGACCACTTTGGCAATCTTTGCCCTTTTCTGCATCAACAAAAAAAATTGAGTACTCATTCAATTAGAAACAATTAAAAAAACAAAATGTCGGTAAATGATCGAAACTCCTTTATGCAAAAGACTTACCTGTGGATTGTAAGTGGTAATTTGGATGCAACGAATGCTTGAGCTTGAAAGAGACCACCAAATAGTGGTGTCTGCTCCGTGCCCCTATACTCCTATTTAAGCTGATGTAAAAAGGAGAAAAAGAAAAGAACAAGGTTATCAAAATAGATATTGTGTTGAACGAAAACCAGAATGTTATAACCTGTGCAACTACAACAAAATGTTGGGCATACTGGAATCTACATGTATGCAACTGCACAAACCAAAAAAACTGTGCACCCCATAGGTCACCTAAAAAAATGTTTCTGCCAACTGATATCACACATCTTGCAACAAGATAAGTAAAACTGTGCAACTTGAAACATATGACGTGTCATATAAAAATGAACATGTGTCCAGATGCCAAACTAGAGCTACAAGCTGTGCAACTACAGGCATTATTGTGCCAACTAATTACAAATTTTGTGCAACTACCAAAAAGTGTCAAAAAGCTGATCTCAAAAGCATATATGCAGCTACCAAGGAATTAAAACTGAGCAGAAATGAATAGAACATAAAAATAGCCACTGTTGAAAAAAACAAAAGGGAACTCACTTGTAATTTGCTGAACACACCAGGAGAGATTAAGTCCTTCTTGATCACCTTGGCAATTAGGTTACTGTCCCATGCATTCACTCGTATCGTGCAGTTGCTTTCTGGGATGTCATGAATGAGCGTGTCAAGGTATAGGATCTGCCGCAGAACCAAAAAAGGAAACCCAACTTCAGTTATTATGAGGGGTATTTTCATAAACTATAACTGCACAAAAGGAAGAAAAACACATGGAAGTGCTAGTTTTCACTCACCATCAAGTTATACAAGCAGCAACAAATAGTTTGCTTCGCCTGGTCCATGTTCCGGAAAGCTTCATTAATGTGTTCTGCTACAAAAAGGTAGATGTTTGTGTTCTTAAGGTTTGGATGATCTAGCACGAGTCCGTAGCACTTTGGGCTTAGCCTCAGGGCCGTGGTTGGTGCTAGGAAAGTGCTGAATGCAACCGTAAGCCAGGCCATAAAGAATGTGTCATCCGTTCTTCCCGCCATATCCTTAATCATCTTGCACCATGTAGTGATCTGGGGATGAGAATCTCCACGTATGTTGAAAGCCTCTCTGAATCTCCTAGTTGCATCCTTGTCAACTACATATCTGACTTTTTGACCCTTGTTAGGAAGATCAAATACCCTTTGAACACTGTCAGCATCGACACGGATCATTCCCCTGCCTGGGAACACCATTTCAGAGGTCTCTGGCTGGTAGGACTGCACCAGAAATTTACTGAAGTCCCTTGGAAGTGTATCTGATAAGTTCAAGAGGCCCCCAAACAACCTTGAGACTAGCTCAGACTTCTGCGGCGGGGATAGCGAGCTGTTGAACTTCGCAAACCGCCCTGGTGATGCCCTTATCCTGCCAGCTTGTGATGGTCACTCCACATCTTCCCGGGCAGCCACCTCAACTCCTTCACCGCTGGCCTGATGTTGAAAAAATAAAAAAAATTAAACACAAGACAGAAAACTGGACTGAGAAAAAACTAGCAATGATCATTTGGATCAGTATTGCTAAAATTATATAAACATAAAATGGATCATGCCAACTAATATGATGTTTTTGTGCAACTAAGAAAGCTCATCATGGCAACTGAAGACTACTAGTGTGCAACCTGCAAGAAAACTAAGAAAACATACTAGACCTGACAACTACAAAAAGTTCTAGGGGATGTGCAACGATAAAGCATGATATTGGAAAGAAGATAACAACAACTAAAAAAAGGTTTGCAAGAAATTGTTCAATAGCTCATAAACACACAAAAAAACCACATACCTCAGCATCTGCTACGGAAGAGGAGGCAACTCCTCCACCAACTGTTGCCTGCACAAAAATGGTGACCAGTGATGTCAGCTACAAAGATGCCAACATTTGTCAACTTCTGCGAAAACTATATTTACATCAAGATGACCAGTGTTGTCAACTACAAAATGATTATTGAGCAACTAGAACAAAATAGTGGTGCCAACGGCTGCATAATTTCATCAGCGCCTAAAAAACCCGAGAAACATTGATATTCAAGGATTTACTTACCCTGGTAGATGATTTAGCTCGCCCTGCTGCTGCTGACGTTTAGTCCGCTTTACAACCCGAAACCGATCAACATCCTAAGAAAATAAAAAAAACATGGGCATGGGATTTTTTTTTATTATATGACCCAAACAAAACCAAAATAAGGTGCTTGTGTCATCAGCATGCCACTTACCTCAACTTCCTCTCCCTCATGAACACTAGGCGCACGGCATGGCTGGCAATTAGCAACACGCTTAGTCCTCCGGCGAAGGGTCTGACTTCCAGAACCCTAATTAAGCAACAAAAAAACATGAAAAAAAGGACATAAGCATACATGGATAAGTTGAAAACAACTCAAAGACGCAAAAAAAAAGAGAAAAATACATCTCCTTCATTGCCATCCGCATCTCCTCCTATTATAACTTTTTTTAGCCTGTGAGGGGAATACAAGAAAAGAAAACATAGTTAGAAGATGCGCAAATGAACTAGACAAAACATAAAAGCTTGCTTTGATCTACAGACCTCTACACATAAGCAGAACACCCAGTGCAAAAAACTGTAAAACATGAGGACAACCAACTACTACAGTGATGCAGCCAATTGGGCAGTCAACCTTGTGCAACTGGACAGCTTATAAGCCAACTAGTTTCACTAAGGCAAGAAATAACTAGGCAGAAAAATAGTTAACTAAAGGCAGCCAGCTGGGTATGATAATTTGTGCAACTGGGACAAACAAAAAGCCAACTAATATAGCCAACTGGAATATATGTATAATTAGGTGCACCAGCACGGCACCTACAGGGGCAACTCGAACACGGAAGTAGAGCAACTTTTGCAACTCAAACAACATATAGACAACCTAGTACAAAATTAGGAAGCAAACCTAAGCATGATAACCTAGCAGCCAACCTAGTACAATGTAGAACATGTGGACAACCAACTAGTATATGGATGCAGCCAACTGAACAACATATAGACAGTCAACCTAGTGCAAAATAGCAAACCAAGTAAGCAGGACAAGTAGTGCAAGTGTAGAACATATGGACAGCCAACTAGTAAAACTGATGCAGCCAACTGAGCAGTCAACTTGTGCAACTGAACAGTGCATAAGGACAGCCAACTAGCATGTGAATGAAGCCCGGATAGAATTTTGTGCAACTAATAGAAAATCTCTACCTAAATCTCTACCAACTTGTGCAACTGAACAATATATAGACAACCAACCTAGTACAAACAGGAAGCAAACTAAGCATGACAACTAATGCAAAGTGCAGAACATATGAACAGCCAACTAAAAAAGGGATGCAACCAACTGGGTAGAATTTTGTGCAACTAAACCAAAAACTAGTTCAATCAGCCATTGCATCGCACACATCTAGGACATCATCTACCAACAACAAAAACCGTAACAAGGACCAGAACATGGTATATGGACGGTATATTGGGCGCACACGTACCTCAAACCGCAAATTCCCAAGCACCACTTGGCCATGACCAACAAAACACTCGGTAATGAATCCCCACCATCACTACCCCTTACAACCGCACAAAATCAAAGCAAGCACAGAAAGGGGCAGAAAATGGACCCTATGCAGCCCGCCAGATCCGCCACTGTCAACCCGGCCACAGCCTCATCCCCAGCGACGAGACAGAGAGGGGAAGGACAACAAAAGGCCTCTGCGGACGTCTGCGTCGACCGCAAATTCCAACAACCACTCCACCGACACCAACACACCCTCCCACCATGAATCCCCACCACCACTTTCCCTTGCCGCCGCACAAATCCAAGGACATGAGAGTCCAACGGAAGCACACACAACACGTCTACACCAAATCGACCATACGAGGCAGTTGACGCCATAGGAACCCTAGGAATCCCAGCCCGCCATTTCCGCCACCGACGGCCTCGAGACGACCTAGACCCCCGGCGATGAGACAGAGAAAGGAGGGATGCGGGATGCACTGGGTACTTGCAACGCCGACGAGGGCCAACAATGAATCCCCCCGCGGTCCACTGGAGATTTGGAGAGCAGCGGCGCGAATCGCCCTGGAGCGAGAGCGAGGGCGGAGGAGAGGAGCGCATAATGGGAGGAACGGGAGAGAAAGGGGGGAGAAAGGGCGAGAACGACTCGTGTTTCAAAAACGGCCGCCCACAATCTACGCCACGCCCGCTTACATGTGGGTCCACGCTCGTCCCGGATAAGGACAAACCGCCCATGATGCGCGGTTGCACGAAATCGACCAGAGACACCTCGCACTCACGCGATGCCGATCGCGAGCGATCGTGCGGTCGCGGGCCGGCCGCCCGTTCTCTCCAATTAGTGCGTATGCACTTTTAAGGTTTTAGGTAGAAAAATTATTGATCATATATTAAAAAATGATGAAATTTTTTGATCATGCATATAAAAAATGTTAATCAAGCATTTGAAAAAAAATTGAACACATATTTAAAAAATATTAATCAAACATTCAAGAAATGTCAAATGTGCATAGAAAAAATATTGACCATGTGTTAAAAAATGATGATTAAATTTGATCATGTATATAAAAATGTTAATCACGCATTTGAAAAAAATGTTGAACAAGTGTTTAATAATGTTAATCAATAATTTAGAAAATTTTAAATGTGTATATAAAGAATATTAATAATATACTTAAAAAGTTAATATTTTTCTATGAAAACTAGAAAAAATGTTGACCATGTATTAAAAATTGTTAATCTTGTATTTGAAAAATGTTAAAACTGTGTTTAGAAAAACTTTATAATTTGTATTGGAAAAATATTAAAACTTTGTATAGAAAAAATGTATAATTTGTATTGAAAAAATGTTAGACATGTATTAGAAAATTGTTGTTGATATATACGAAAAATGTAGAATAATAACCAAAGAACAAAGAAAACCAAAATAGATACAAAGTAAAAAAAGAAAATGAAAAATGAGGAGAAAATGCAAAAAAAGGAAATACCGGAGAGGAAAAAAAAGAAACGAATAAAACAAATAAAAATCAAAGAAAACCGGCTCGAATAGCCTCAAGGAGGATGCACCCCTAGTTCTAACAGCGAAGGGGACTTGGGCGGAGTGGTTATCGCAGCGAGGGATCTCCCTGGAGACCAGGGATTGATCCTGATTTCACACCTTTCTTGTGCTCTTTTTATGTAATATGTGCGCTTGAATGGCTGGCCCAATACAACGTGAGGGGGAAAAAAGCTTCAGCAAGAGATGCTACTATCTCGCTTAACGCGAGACATAGCCCTCGCGACAGACCACCGCCGATGATCTGTCGTGAGCTCTAGGCCGAGGAGGCCTGTAATGAAGCCCAGAGATAGACACAGAGGCTGTTGAACTTGAGGCTCTATTTCCATCAAGGTGTTGGATTTAGGCCTCACTTGCATAAAGAGAACGACATTGCTGTGCAAATGACGTTCGCGGCAGAAATGCGCACGATCCTCTAATCAATGGGGAACAAGTGTTGCCCAACCGAATCTGATGGTTGCCGCAGCTTGTCGGCTGTAAATCGGCCGCAATTGTGTCGTCCGTATAGCAGTCGTTGTAAAAGAAACTTCCCTGATTATAAAGTGTACATGCATTTTGAACACTAATTTTGACCACTACTTTAACCAACAAACCACCAGCTATATGTCACAGTCAAACAAAAGGAAGTCAAACCATGTTGGATGGTTAAAAGGACAATGATATCCCAGTCCTGGGATTCAAAACCTATAATTGAAGCTGATGCTCATTCTGGATTTATTTCAGGCCTTCCGGCGACGAGAGTTCAGTGGAATGAAGCGTTCCTGTCAACTACAAAGGCATCGGTGGTGATTTTCTCAATCACAAGATGACGTGCCCGTCAACTACAAAGGCATCGGTGGTGATTTTCTCAATCACATGATGACGTGCCGGCTCGGTCTTTCGAATTTGCTCATAGAGGCAAGGTGTGCATTCATAGGGAGGAATATATGCGCGTATGTATGAGTGTCTGTGTCTGTAAAGATAAAGATATATTCAAAGATACAAAAATAGAAACATTACACGATGTAGATACGGGTGGGCTTTGGGCTTGGGTATGTGATTACTGTACCCGCCCCATACCCTATCCATGCCATCCTTAATCCCCTAAAAAATGCCATCCTTAATGGAGTACAAATACTGAAACCACTTACATGAATTTTCCATCCAAAATAATATTGCATTTGTTACATTTTACAACAAAGACTCGTGAATAATAGAGCCTAACACTATGCTCCATTCAGCAGTGCCCAAATAGTGAAGTAAGCATTACAGCAGTTCCATTATTTATTCCACCACTTTCAATGTTATTTACATGTAATCGTGTCGTCAGACAACAGGAAGTCACATTAGTTTTCTCTCAATGGCAGTACCAAACGTCAAAATAATGAAATCAGATGGATTTTACTCTACAGCGCAGCTCGATCCGATGACCGAAAACACATTTCAGTATCAGCCATTCCATCAGAGCCTACAAGCAATAGCTTGTCAGGATAGGCTTCGATACGCCCGAATGCACTGGTGCCGGGAGGACACTCCAGCGCAGCCTCGAGGGTGCGATGGTGCACGCCGTGGGAGTCCACTGAGTAGCCACCCTTGTGGTCGTGCCCGGCAAAGCAGGCCCTAACACAGTTGTATCGTCGAACGATAGACATCACCTCATCATAGTTCCACATAAGAGCTGCTGGGTACACTGCGCCAGGGTCCATTGGGAGATGACTGCATAGGATGACGTTCTGCCGGCGGTCCGATGCATCCTGGAGGACATCGTTGAGCCAGGACAGCTGCTCCTTGCCAACTGCACCATTGAACTTCACAAACCGCCTGTCGACGCCAAAAAGACCGTCAGGGCTGTTCTTGTCGGTGTTTGGGTTCTTTTCATCGAGGAGCTTCAATGCTGCTGCGGTTACAGGATGATCATGAGGCCAGCCAAGTGCGCTGAAATCATAAGCATCCAGAACAACAAATCTGTACTCAGGACATGGTGAGAAGTCATAATACGCGCGATCAGAATCCGTCGGCATCTTCAACAATGCCACCAGCTTGCTCCGAGGAAGGTTGTAGAGGCAATGGTTGCCAAACATGTGGTAGGTCGGGCCATCGAACTTCTCAAACTCGTCAATGACCTTCTGCATTGCCCACAACGACTTGTCCTTTGGGCAGAACCCGTCGATGGTGTCTCCAAAGTTGATGGAGAAATTGATATTGCCTTGCTCATTCCATGTGCTGACAGCTCTTTGAAGGACGCTGATGCTGTGCCGGTAGTAGCGTGGGACGCCGAGGAACGAGCAGCCGTCTGGGATATCGGCGTACTGGACATCAGCAATGATGCCAAATGTGAACAAGGGCTTCTTGGCAGATGCATGGGCTAGTCCGTTTGCGGCAGCCATCACGAGAACTTCAGCGTCACCAGTCCTTCGGAATCCCTCTTTGCAGGGAAGGCAGAATTAGATTCTGGAATAGAAACGCGTTGCCCCCGTGCTGGAACCTATAATATGAGCCAAGCATTATTTGTTCAGAATTTGGGGGAGGGGATCACTATATATCACTTTGTCACATTAATAAACAGTATCAAGCAGCGTAGCACAATGCATATCAACATCGTAGCAGTAAAAGTCTCTGCGTATAGAGCCCTGCTATAGAGCCTAGAATATAAGCCAGGCAATGTTTGTTCAGAGTTCCGGTGAGGGGGTTAGTATAACTTAGTATAAACTATAAAGCAAAGGAGCGCAATGCATATCAACATCACAGCAGTAAAAGTCTCTGCTTATGGAATCGTTGTGTTCCATAAAAAAAAAAGGGTATCTCCTTATTCTTCAAATTTTGTAGTGTAAAGCGTCATTTCACCCACCCTCAGACACTAGCTAGTGGAAATGCTACGATATTTCTTGACTTAGGGCTTCAGGAGCTCCTGAGATTTACACGACGCGCGGAGACGCAGCCGAGCTGCCTGTAATCGAAGCCTACGAGCTGCAGTGCCGAGAAACAAAGCGACCAGACCAACAGATTGCAGCGACCAAACGATCACAGGAGGAAGGAAACAGGGGAGGATGGATTGATTACCGGCGCAGCGACAGGGGCGGCGAGGTAGGCTGCGGCTGCCGCGAGCGGGGTGGGCGGACTCCGGCGGGATCTCACGCGCGCTGGGTTGGTAGATCCCGGATCGGACGGTGGAGTCCAGAAGCAGCGAGCAGCCGGGAGGGGGGAGGAGTTTGGATCTTAACGGAAGCCTCTGTCCTCCTCTCCTCCGCCTCTCCGGCTCGGGAGAGGCAAAGACGGGGGAACCGAGTCGGACCACCACCGGTCGTTAGCCCTGGGCCGAAGAGGCCCGTAACAGAGCCCAAAACTGCAAGGGGTTTAATTTGAGGACTCGTTTTTTTATCTCAATTTATTTATTGTAATTTAAAATAAAATTTTATTTATTTTCAGGAAAAAATTAGATATATAAAATAAAAACAAGCACATTTTTCTGAATATTTTGATTCATAGATGCTTAAGTAGTTTCGAGATGTCTAGCTTCCTCTGGTCTCAGTGCGACTCCTTTGATCTTTTCTTGACACGCATAACAGATTTAGACGCAATTAGAATCACCTCTAAACATACTCCCATATGGATCCTTCTAGAGCGAATTGTTTGCTCACCAATTATAAGTCCTGGCGCTCATGAACAAAAGTTGACCACAAAATAATGAATCAAAGAGTTGCGCCAACCATCAAGGGTGAAAACAACATCCGAGGATAATTCACATATTGACATGTCAACTTTTAGAATTTTCTATTAGTTACAACAAAGGTAGACAAATGCTACCCTGGAAACCTCTCTTTGGATACTTTTTTCGTTAGTGCATTCTCAAATCTCTATCAAGATATATACAAGTCATTAAATTAAATAGGAACAAGATAATACACTATAATGTATCTAAATAGGCACAAATTATTTTTTTAGATGAATGTGACTTTATCATTATTTTGATTTCTTTCATAGATTTAGATGGGATTCCGCCAACTAAAATGTCTCAAATTATTCATAGAAAGGTAACAAAATTTCCATGACAAATAGAGCCATGGTTCCACATTTGAATTTTTGAATGACAAAATTAAGTTTAATATTACATGGCATTGCATTATTATGTCCAATGATAAATAGTACTCCATTTAAAAATTTATGCAATGCTCGTATCATTGAAAAGTAATTATTTACAATTTGGTGACGTGGTGATATGTAACAAGTAAGAAAACATCTATAATGAGACATTGGCTTTATTTTTCTTCATCAGTTATTATTTTAGGGATGCCAACGCAATGGAGAAAGGTAAATGAAGAATAGGGATGGAATGATGTCAAATAATTTTTTGATGTACTCATAAAAGTCCGTCCGCTATGTTTGAATTCCAGCTACAAATCGTCTAAGATTTATTGTGGGACAACATGCAGAGATAGAGGGCTACACCTTCTTCCCCATTAAAAGCATGACCTCAATAATGGCAAAATGGAAAGGGCAAAAAAGAAAAATGATCTCATCATCATCTTCCTATCTTCTTTTGCTAATTCGATCTAGACTCTGTAAATTCATTTTAGAACAAAGGTCTCTTTGGATTGAAGGGGTTTTGTAGGAATTTTAGAGGATTTAAATCCTAGGGAATTTTTCTTATGGAACACTATTGGACCATAGGATTGGTGTTATCAAATTCCTATGAAATCGATTCCTACGCGCCCATTCCATAGAAATTTCAACATGAGCTCGGGGCCTCTTTGATTCGTAGGTATTTCAAAATATAGGACTAGGAGAAATATGAATTGTAATGGCACGCCCACTTGAATCCTGTAAGATTATTAGTAAATCACGGAAGTTTGGAAAAGAGTGTTTGATGCAAAAAAAAAAAGGAATATATAACGGGGTTTGAGTAGATGAAAATATTCTTCCATTGTAGAATGCAAAGGAATTGTTTGGAATTTTTCGTGATGGGCGAGTACTCGTCACTCTCGTGTTCATCATGATTAGGATGGCGTGCGAGTAATCACCACGTGATAAGGCCGGAGCGTAGCCTCGTAGGCCACGTACATGATGACGAACTGATCCATGATATGATTATTTGTTGTGATCTGTGATATGATCCAAAAAGTCTATGAACGCGTCGAGCGAGTCATGCGCTTCTAGAGAGTCCGGAGGCGTACGCGGCGACGCCGACTAGGCCATGTGGCATGCATGCGAGCCTCTCATTCTTCCCGGCTTTGTTTATTGGCGGGAGGATGGTCCCTCCAGCACAGTGATGCCCATACGTGCACGCAACACCTCCGCGTAGCGTCGGTGCAGGACCATATGATATGAACATCATCGCTATAAATAAACCGTTCAACCTGCATACCAATTCGCAGCAACTCGACGACAATACAATACAACACGATACACCACCAGTTCATCTTGTAGCACATCGATCGGAGTAAAGTGCGTGAAAATCAAGGATAATGGACGCGACCAACAAGGCGACCGGGCACGGCGGCGCCACCGGCCCCGCGGGGAACCACGGCGGGGCTCCTGCCGGTGCTGGTGCCGGGGGCGTGCAGCAGCTCCAGGCGACGAGGGACGACCGCAAGACCGACGGTGGCCTGGGCCGTTCCGGCGGGCCCACGGGGAACCACGGCGGTGCTCCTGCCGTCGGCGCGGCCGCCGCCGGTGAGAAGAAGGGCGTCGTGGAAAATATCAAGGAGAAGCTTCCCGGCGCCGGCGGGCAGCAGTGAGAGCGTCGAGTCACTGAGCTACATGTACCACACAGCCTCTGGCACTACGTGTAAAAAGCTCAGCCACGCTTTTACAAATAAATAACGAGCTGTGTATGTATGCATGCATGTACCGATGTACTTGTCTTCCATCGGAATAAAAATACTTGTGTTTTGTAAGAATTTGAACGGGAAATATATTTTCATTGGCGTACAGGGTTGATTTTCATGTTTTTGCGTTTTCCCCCAATGTTTCGGCTTCGACTATGTGTCCTATACATATATGTTTACTCTCAAAAAAAAAAAGAGTCATTCCCAGAGCTAGTAAATAAAATCCTACACAGAAACTGGGTTGACCTCCCAATGAATGCATGATTAGTTGCAGACTACTATTTTCATTACATGACTTGAACTTATAACAAAAACAAAATATATTAATGTTCACAGGTTTTTTTCTCCGTAGAATTGGAAACACAAGAGAAACAGTTGGGGGCATAACCCGAAATGCAGAACCCAAGCCATCGCCCATCGGGCAATCCACCCATCTCATCACCGACCTTCCCTCTCCTCCGTCGGCCTCGACAATCTCGGGGAGAGGCTATGTTGCGGATCCGATGATAATAGTAGATTGGGATTCTTTCTTGTAGTTAGGGTTGCTGAGTCGCGGGCGCTTTCACCATGGCTATGGTGGCGGCGACACTCAATGTCCTGGTCCGGGCCAGCAAGGCAGGGCGATGTTCCAGAGCCAGAATAATGGCATTCCCGCCTTATCCTCGCACCAGTGGTGCGTTTAGCGTCGTCGGAGGGCGCGTGAAGGTGTGTCTCGAACCTGGATCCAAACATATACACATTTTCACAAGTTCATAACATTGCATACATATAAAGGACCAAAAGAAATTAATGTAGTTCTCAGATGAAGGAGAAGCTGCAAGCATGTTTTTTTGCGGGGTGAAAAGGGTTTTCATTACTCAAGGTGGAGAGAGATCCTCCAAACAAAGTTGAGGTACATTAGCAGGGCCCGAACGAAGCCAAACTGTTGTCCTAGCTTCTACACGTCCAAATGAAGCTAGTCTATGGCCGACAGCATTTTGGTGCCTGCTTACATGAGTAATGGAACACTCCCTTTCGCCAAGAAGCTCTTTAACTTCCTTGATTATCATCGCGTTCTGTGATCTGTCCTCCGTATGCGCACGGATGGATTCAGCAGCATGGAGGCAATCCAGCACCACGTCAACTGGAAGCTGGGACCACTGCAAAGCAAACCGTAGGCCCTCCAAACAGGCTAAAAGTTCAGCCTGAAGCGGATTCACACAGTTTTGTAGACTCCTGCAGGCCGAGAAGATGATGTCCCCCCTTGCTATCGCGTAGCACCATGCCTGCTCCCGCCTCTCCCGAATCATGACAGAAAGATCCATCCACATTAAGCTTTACTCTCTCTGTAGCCGGCGGCTGCCATCGAGGCCTCGAGTTATGATCAGCAACAGCACGCGATACCGTCTTCTTTGGCCCTCCCCACAGTGGCATCTTTCCCTTAACCAGATCATCGTTTGGGCAATGCTTGATGGCTAAAAGGGATCCCTCGTAGCTGAGGAGGAAGCGCGTCGAGGCATCAGTCGGGGAAGGTTTTTTGTCATGGACAATCTCGTTCCTGACATGCCATGCACGCCAAAGAACCATAAGCATCCTCATCCGATCATCCTTATTCATGTCAGCCAACACGTCGAAGATCCACTCCTTCCCAGTCGGCCGGACAGCAGAAGGATCTGGCAGCCTCTAGAAGTTGCACATGTTACGCCATAGGTCCACGGCCTGGGGGCATCTACAAAACACATGGAATGTGTCCTCCCGCTCCGTTCCACAGAGTGGAAAAACATCAGTGGTCTCCAAGTTCCTCGCCTTTTTGTTCGCCCATGTTGCCAGAGAGTTGGATGCTAGCTTCCACGCAAAAATATGCACCTTTGGGAGAGCCGGGCACTTCCAAATGAAAGCCCAGGCGGCACGCCGCCCGTCCGGGGCCCTGCTTGCAGCCACCGAGGATGGTAAGAGGCGTTCGTCCGAGCCCATGCGATATGCGCTCTTGACAGAGAAAGAGCCATTCCGCTCTGCCGCCCATGCAATGTAGTCTTCTTGCCGTGGGGAAGCCTTGATCTTGAGGATTTCCATTACATCTAAGTGCATGAAATGTTGGTTCAACAGCGCCACCCTCCAGTTGTCGTATTCATCCATAAGCTGGCTCACTCGCCAAAGCCGGCACCGGCCCTAGACAGAGATCGGTCCTCGAGCCAAAGGGTGAGGGATCCACTGATCTCTCCAACGTACCGAGGCCCCATCACCAATACACCAGATGAGCCCTTTCTTGAGGAGCTCCAAGCCATGCACAATGGATTGCCACGTCGTTGAGGCATTGCCCGAGAAGACGGTGTCATCCAGTCGTCCTTCCGGATAGTACCTTGACTCAAGCACCTACACGCATAAACTGTTGGGGTTAGAGATAAGGCGCCAAGCTTGCCTTGCGAGCAAGGCTTGGTTGAATAAGCGGAAGTCGCGGAAATCGAGCCCCCCTTTCTCCTTAGGTTGGTCATGCTATCCCAAGCTCTCCAATGTGTTTTCCTCTTCCCTTGCTTCGACCCCCACCAGTAGTTCCTGACCATCCTTGTAAGATCATCTCATACGCTCCGAGGTAGGTGAAACACCCCCATTGTTGGAAATATGCCCTAGAGGCAATAATAAAAGCATTATTATTATATTTCCTTGTTCATGATAATTGTCTTTTATTCATGCTATAATTGTATTATCCGGAAATCGTAATACACGTGTGAATATATAGACCATAACATGTCCCTAGTGAGCCTCTAGTTGACTAGCTCGTTGGTCAACAGATAGTCATGGTTTCCTGACTATGGACATTAGATGTCATTGACAATGGGATCACATCATTAGGAGAATGATGTGATGGACAAGACCCAATCTTAAGCATAGCACAAGATCGTGTAGTTTGTTTTGCTAGAGCTTTTCAATGTCAAGTATCTCTTCCTTAGACCATGAGATCGTGTAACTCCCGGATACCATAAGAGTGCTTTGGGTGTACCAAACGTCACAATGTAACTGGGTGACTACAAAGGTGCACTACAGGTATCTCCGAAAGTGTCTGTTGGATTGACACGGATCGAGACTGGGATTTGTCACTCCGTATGACGGAGATGTATCTCTGGGCCCACTCGGTAATGCATCATCATAATGAGCTCAAAGTGACCAAGTGTTTGGTCACGGGATCATGCATTACGGTACGAGTAAAGTGACTTGCCGTTAACAAGACTGAACGAGGTATTGGGATACCGACGATCGAGTCTTGGGCATGTAACGTACCGATTGACAAAGGGAATTATATACGGGGTTTGATCGAATCCTCGACATCGTGGTTCATCCGATGACATCATCGAGGAGCATGTGGGAGCCAACATGGGTATCCAGATCCCGCTGTTGGTTATTGCCCGAGAACCATCTCGGTCATGTCTACGTGTCTCCCGAACCCGTAGGGTCTACACACTTAAGGTTCGGTGACGCTAGGGTTGTATGAATATGAGTATGCAGCAAACCGAATGTTGTTCAGAGTCCCGGATGAGATCCCGGACGTCACGAGGAGTTCCGGAATGGTCCGGAGGTAAAGATTTATATATAAGAAGTCTTATTTTGGTCGCCGGAAAAGTTTCGGGCATTATCGGTATTGTACCGGGAGTGCCGAAAGGGGTCCGGGGGTCCACCGGGGGGGTCCACCTGCCCCGGGGGGCCACATGGGCTGTAGGGGGTGTGCCTTGGCCTATATGGGCCAAGGGCATCAGCCCCAAGAGGCCCATGTGCCTAGAGATAAGAAAGAGGGGAGAGTCCTAAAGGGGGAAGGCACCTCCGAGGTGCCTTGGGGAGGATGGACTCCTCCCCCCCTTGGCCGCACCCCTTCCTTGGAGGAAGGGGAAAGGCTGCGCCCCCCTCTCTCTTGCCCCTATATAAAGGGAGGGGAGGGAGGGGCAGCCGCACCCATAAGCCCTGGCGCCTCCCTCCTCCCTGCAACACCTCCTCCTCCTTCCGTAGTTGCTTAGCGAAGCCCTGCCGAAGTTCTGCTGCATCCACCACCACGCCGTCGTGCTGCTGGATCTTCATCGACCTCTCCTTCCCCCTTGCTGGATCAAGAAGGAGGAGACGTCATCCGCTCCGTACGTGTGTTGAACGCGGAGGTGCTGTCCGTTCGGCACTAGGTCATCAGTGATCTGAATCACGGCGAGTACGACTCCATCAACCCCGTTCCATTGAACGCTTCTGCACGCGATCTACAAGTGGTATGTAGATGCAATCACTCTCCCATGACTCGTTGCTAGATGAACTCATAGATGGATCTTGGTGAAACCGTAGGAAAATTTTTAAATTTCTGCAACGTTCCCCAACAGTGGCATCATGAGCCAGGTTTATGCGTAGTTCTCTATTGCATGAGTAGAACACAATTTTGTTGTGAGCGTAGATTTAATCAACTTGCTTGCCGCTACTAGTCTTATCTTGCTTCAGCGGTATTGTGGGATGAAGCGGCCCGGACCAACCTTACACGTACGCTTATGTGAGACCGGTTCCACCGACTGACATGCACTAGTTGCATAAGGTGGCTGGCGGGTGTCTGTCTCTCCCACTTTAGTTGGAGCGGATTCGATGAAAAGGGTCCTTATGAAGGGTAAATAGAAGTTGACAAAATCACGTTGTGGTTATTCGTAGGTAAGAAAACGTTCTTGCTAGAACCCAATTGCAGCCACGTAAAAGATGCAACAACAATTAGAGGACGTCTAACTTGTTTTTGCAGCAATTGTCATGTGATGTGATATGGCCAGAAGTTGTGATGAATGATGAATGATATATTGTGATGTATGAGATCATGTTCTTGTAATAGGAATCACGACTTGCATGTCGATGAGTATGACAACCGGCAGGAGCCATAGGAGTTGTCTTTATTTTTGTATGACCTGCGTGTCATTGAAGAATGCCATGTAAACTACTTTACTTTATTGCTAAACGCGTTAGTCATAGAAGTAGAAGTAGTCGTTGGCGTGACAACTTCATGAAGACACGATGATGGAGATCATGATGATGGAGATCATGGTGTCATGCCGGTGACAAGATGATCATGGAGCCCCGAAGATGAAGATCAAAGGAGCTATATGATATTGGCCATATCATGTCACTACTTTATATAATTGCATGTGATGTTTATTATGTTTTATGCATCTTGTTTACTTAGAACGACGGTAGTAAATAAGATGATCCCTTACAACAATTTCAAGAAGTGTTCTCCCCTAACTGTGCACCGTTGCTAAAGTTCGTCGTTTTGAAGCACCACGTGATGATCGGGTGTGATAGATCCTTACGTTCACATACAACGGGTGTAAGACAGTTTTACACATGCAAAACACTTAGGGTCAACTTGACGAGCCTAGCATGTACAGACATGGCCTCGGAACACGGAGACCGAAAGGTCGAACACGAGTCGTATGGAAGATACGATCAACATGAGAATGTTCACCGACGATGACTAGTCTGTCTCACGTGATGATCGGACACGGCCTAGTCGACTCGGATCGTGTAACACTTAGATGACTAAGGGGATGTCAAATCTGAGTGGGAGTTCATTAAATAATTTGATTAGATGAACTTAATTATCATGAACTTAGTCTAAAATCTTCGCAAAATATGTCTTGTAGATCAAATGGCCAACGCTCATGTCAACATGAACTTCAACGCGTTCCTAGAGAAAACCAACTGAAAGATGATGGCAGCAACTATACAGACTGGGTCCGGAACCTTAGGATCATCCTCATAGCTGCCAAGAAAGCATATGTTCTTGAAGCACCGTTAGGTGACCCACCTGCTCTCCCAGCACTGCAAGACGATTTGAACGTTTGGCAGACACGTGTTGATGATTACTCCCTCGTTCAGTGCGGCATGCTTTATAGCTTAGAACCGGGGCTCCAAAAGCGTTTTGAGCATCACGGAGCATATGAGATGTTCGAGGAGCTGAAACTAGTTTTCCAAGCTCACGCCCGGGTCGAGAGATATGACATCTCCGACAAGTTCTATAGTTGTAAGATGGAGGAAAATAGTTCTGTCAGTGAGCACATACTCAAGATGTCTGGGTTGCACAACCGTATGACCCAGCTGAATATTAACCTCCCGGATGAGGCGGTCATTGACAGAATCCTTCAGTCGCTCCCACCAAGCTACAAGAGCTTTGTGATGAACTACAATATGCAGGGGATGGTGAAGACCATTCCTGAAGTATTTTCAATGCTGAAGTCAGTAGAGGTTGAAATCAAGAAAGAGCATCAAGTGTTGATGATCAATAAGACCACTAAGTTCAAGAAGGGCAAGGGTAAGAAGAACTTCAAGAAGGACGGCAAGGAGGTTGCCGCGCCTGGTAAGCCAGTTACCGGGAAGAAGTCAAAGAATGGACCCAAGTCTGAGACTGAGTGATTTTATTGCAAGGGGAAGGGTCACTGGAAGCGGAACTACCCCAAATACTTAGCGGATAAGAAGGCCGGCAACACTAAAGGTATATTTGATATACATGTAATTGATGTGTACCTTACCAGGACTCGTAGTAACTCCTGGGTATTTGATACCGGTGTCGTTGCTCATATTTGTAACTCACACCAGGAGCTATGGAATAAGCGGAGACTGGCGAAGGACGAGGTGACGATGCGCGTCGGGAATGGTTCCAGGGTCGATGTGATCGCCATCGGCACGCTACCTCTACATTTACCTACGGGATTAGTTTTGAACCTCAATAATTGTTATTTAGTGCCAAGTTTGAGCATGAACATTGTATCTGGATCTCGTTTAATACGAGATGGCTACTCATTTAAATCCGAGAATAATGGTTATTCTATTTATATGAGAGATATGTTTTATGGTCATGCCCCGATGGTCAATGGTTTATTCTTAATGAATCTCGAACGTAGTGTTACACATATTCATAGCGTGAATACCAAAAGATGTAAAGTTGATAACGATAGTCCCACATACTTGTGGCACTGTCGCCTTGGTCACATTGGTGTCAAGCGCATGAAGAAGCTCCATGCTGATGGACTTTTAGAGTCTCTCGAGTATGAATCATTTGACACATGCGAACCATGCCTCATGGGCAAAATGACCAAGACCCCGTTCTCCGGAACAATGGAGCGAGCAACCAACTTGTTGGAAATCATACATACCGATGTGTGCGGTCCAATGAGTGTTGAGGCTCGCGGAGGATATCGTTATGTTCTCACTCTCACAGATGACTTGAGTAGATATGGGTATGTCTACTTGATACACAAGTCTGAGACCTTTGAAAAGTTCAAGGAATTTCAGAATGAGGTAGAGAATCAACGTGACCGAAAGATAAAATTCTTACGATCGGATCGTGGAGGAGAATATTTAAGTCACGAATTTGGTACACACTTAAGAAAATGTGGAATCATTTCACAACTCACGCCGCCTGGAACACCTCAGGGTAACGGTGTGTCCGAACGTCGTAATCGCACTCTATTGGATATGGTGCGATCTATGATGTCTCTTACCGATTTACCGCTATCATTTTGGGGATACGCTCTAGAGACAGCTACATTCACTTTAAATAGGGCACCGTCTAAATCCGTTGAGACGACACCGTATGAATTATGGTTTGGGAAGAAACCTAAGCTGTCGTTTCTAAAAGTTTGGGGATGCGATGCTTACGTCAAGAAACTTCAACCTGAAAAGCTCGAACCAAAGTCGGAAAAATGCGTCTTCATAGGATACCCCAAAGAAACCATTGGGTAATACCTTCTACTAAAAGATCCGAGGGCAAGATCTTTGTTGCCAAGAATGGATCCTTTCTGGAAAAAGAGTTTCTCTCGAAAGAAGTAAGTGGGAGGAAAGTAGAACTCGATGAAGTACTACCTCTTGAACGGGAAAGTAGTGCAGCTCAGGAAAATGTTCCTGTGATGCCTACACCAACTGAAGAGGAAAATAATGATGATGATCAAGGTACTTCGGATCAAGTTGCTACTGAACTTCGTAGGTCCACAAGGACACGTTCCGCACCAGAGTGGTACGGCAACCCTGTCCTGGAAATCATGTTGTTAGACAATGGTGAACCTTCGAACTATGAAGAAGCAATGGCGGGCCCAGATTCCAACAAATGGCTAGAAGCCATGAAATACGAGATAGAATCCATGTATGAAAACAAAGTATGGACTTTGACTGACTTGCCCGATGATCGGCGAGCGATAGAAAACAAATGGATCTTTAAGAAGAAGACGGACGCAGATGGTAATGTCACCATCTATAAAGCTCGACTTGTCGCTAAGGGTTATCGGCAAGTTCAAGGGATTGACTACGATGAGACTTTCTCTCCCGTAGCAAAGCTTAAGTCCGTCTGAATCATGTTAGCAATTGCCGCATACTATGATTATGAGATATGGCAGATGGACGTCAGAACGGCATTCCTTAACGGGCATCTTAAGGAAGAACTGTATATGATGCAGCCGGAGGGTTTTGTCGATCCTAAGAATGCTAACAAAGTATGCAAGCTCCAGCGATCCATTTATGGGCTGGTGTAAGCATCTCGGAGTTGGAACATTCGCTTTGATGAAATGATCAAAGCGTTTGGGTTTATGCAGACTTATGGAGAAGCCTGCGTTTACAAGAAAGTGAGTGGGAGCTCTGTAGCATTTCTCATATTATATGTAGATGACATACTTTTGATGGGAAATGATATAGAATTCTTGGACAGCATTAAGGCCTACTTGAATAAGTGTTTTTCAATGAAGGACCTTGGAGAAGCTGCTTATATATTAGGCATCAAGATCTATAGAGATAGATCGAGACGCCTCATAGGTCTTTCACAAAGCACATACCTTGATAAGATTTTGAAGAAGTTCAAAATGGATCAGTCCAAGAAGGGGTTCTTGCCTGTATTGCAAGGTGTGAGATTGAGCTCGGCTCAATGTCCGACCACGGCAAAAGATAAAGAAGAGATGAGCGTCATCCCCTATGCCTCAGCCATAGGATCTATTATGTATGCCATGCTGTGTACCAGACCTGATGTAAACCTTGCCGTAAGTTTGGTAGGAAGGTACCAAAGTAATCCCGGCAAGGAACACTGGACAGCGGTCAAGAATATCCTGAAGTACCTGAAAAGGACGAAGGACATGTTTCTCGTTTATGGAGGTGACAAATAGCTCATCGTAAAGGGTTATGTCGACGCTAGCTTCGACGCAGATCTGGATGACTCTAAGTCACAAACCGGATACGTGTATATGTTGAATGGTGGAGCAGTAAGCTGGTGCAGCTGCAAGCAGAGCGTCGTGGCGGGATCTACATGTGAAGCGGAGTACATGGCAGCCTCGGAGGCAGCGCATGAAGCAATTTGGGTGAAGGAGTTCATCACCGACCTAGGAGTCATACCCAATGCGTCGGGGCCGATCAAACTCTTCTGTGACAACACTGGAGCTATTGCCCTTGCCAAGGAGCCCAGGTTTCACAAGAAGACCAGGCACATCAAGCGTCGTTTCAACTCCATCCGTGAAAATGTTCAAGATGGAGACATAGATATTTGCAAAGTACATACGGATCTGAATGTCGCAGATCCATTGACTAAACCTCTCTCGCGAGCAAAACATGATCAACACCAGAACTCTATGGGTGTTCGATTCATCACAATGTAACTAGATTATTGACTCTAGTGCAAGTGGGAGACTGTTGGAAATATGCCCTAGAGGCAATAGTAAAAGCATTGTTATTATATTTCCTTGTTCATGATAATTGTCTTTTATTCATGCTATAATTGTATTACCCGGAAATCGTAATACACGTGTGAATATATAGACCATAACATGTCCCTAGTGAGCCTCTAGTTGACTAGCTCGTTGGTCAACAGATAGTCATGGTTTCCTGACTATGGACATTAGATGTCATTGACAACGGGATCACATCATTAGGAGAATGATGTGATGGACAAGACCCAATCTTAAGCATAGCACAAGATCGTGTAGTTCATTTTGCTAGAGCTTTTCAATGTCAAGTATCTCTTCCTTAGACCATGAGATCATGTAACTCCTGGATACCATAAGAGTGCTTTGGGTGTACCAAACGTCACAACGTAACTGGGTGACTATAAAGGTGCACTACAGCTATCTCTGAAAGTGTCTGTTGGGTTGACACGGATCGAGACTGGGATTTGTCACTCCGTATGACGGAGAGGTATCTCTGGGCCCACTCGATAATGCATCATCATAATGAGCTCAAAGTGACCAAGTGTTTGGTCACGGGATCATGCATTACGGTACGAGTAAAGTGACTTGCCGGTAACAAGACTGAACGAGGTATTGGGATACCGACGATCGAGTCTTGGGCATGTAACGTACCGATTGACAAAGGGAATTATATACGGGGTTTGATCGAATCCTCGACATCGTGGTTCATCCGATGACATCATCGAGGAGCATGTGGGAGCCAACATGGGTATCCAGATCCCGCTGTTGGTTATTGCCCGAGAACCGTCTCGGTCATGTCTACGTGTCTCCCGAACCCGTAGGGTCTACACACTTAAGGTTCGGTGATGCTAGGGTTGTATGAATATGAGTATGCAGCAAACCGAATGTTGTTCGGAGTCCCGGATGAGATCCCGGACGTCACTAGGAGTTCCGGAATGGTCCGGAGGTAAAGATTTATATATAATAAGTCTTATTTTGGTCGCCGGAAAAGTTTCGGGCATTATCGGTATTGTACCGGGAGTGACGAAAGGGGTCCGGGGGTCCACCGGGGGGGTCCACCTACCCCGGGGGGCCACATGGGCTGTAGGGGGTGCGCCTTGGCCTATATGGGCCAAGGGCACCAGCCCCAAGAGGCCCATGCGCCTAGAGATAAGAAAGAGGGGAGAGTCCTAAAGGGGGAAGGCACCTCCGAGGTGCCTTAGGGAGGATGGACTCCTCCCCCCCTTGGCCGCACCCCTTCCTTGGAGGAAGGGGCAAGGCTGCGCCCCCCTCTCTCTTGCCCCTATATAAAGGGAGGGGAGGGAGGGGCAGCCGCACCCATAAGCCCTGGCGCCTCCCTCCTCCCTGCAACACCTCCTCCTCCTTCCGTAGTTGCTTAGCGAAGCCCTGCCGAAGTTCTGCTGCATCCACCACCACGCCGTCGTGCTGCTGGATCTTCATCAACCTCTCCTTCCCCCTTGCTGGATCAAGAAGGAGGAGACGTCATCCGCTCCGTACGTGTGTTGAATGCGGAGGTGTTGTCCGTTCGGCACTAGGTCATCGGTGATCTGAATCACGGCGAGTACGACTCCATCAACCCCGTTCCATTGAACGCTTCCGCACGCGATCTACAAGTGGTATGTAGATGCAATCACTCTCCCATGACTCGTTGCTAGATGAACTCATAGATGGATCTTGGTGAAACCGTAGGAAAAATTTTAAATTTCTGCAACGTTCCCCAACACCCATGAGATAGGTAGGCAAGGATTGTGCAACTGCTTTAATCAAAATTTCTTTACCTCCCTGCGATGCACTGTCCCCCCAAGCCAGAATCCTCTTCGTGAGCTGCTCCTGGAGGCTTTGGAATCGCCCTTTGGGCATGCGACCAGTCGGGGTTGGGAGCCCTAGGTAGCATTCCTTGAAATTCAGGTTCTAGACCTCCAAGACCTATGCTACTGAAGTCTGATCAGCCGGTCGACACCTCTGTCCAAAGAGAATAGAGCATTTCTCTGGGTTGATAAATTGTCCGGTCACTAGTAGAAAACAGGGCTATCGTTCGGGCCTGGCCAGCCATTAATCCCAGTTCCTCATGAACCGGGACCCATGGGGGGGGGGGGGGGTTAGTCCCGGTTCATGAGCCCAGGGGCCGGCCGGGGCCTCGAGGGCATTGGTCCCGGTTCGTCTGGATCCATTTGTCCCGGTTTTAGGCACGAACTGGGACCAATGGGCCGCGCTCCTGGCCCACAGACATTGGTACTGGTTCATGCCTTGAACCGGTATAGAAGGGATGGCTTTAGTCCCGGTTCGTGCCATGAACCGGGACAAATAATTTGCCTATATATACCCATTGTCGTGGCAGAGCACTCCACAATGCTCTGTTTTTTCAAGCTAGTGAGGGGAGGGCATTTGGGTGCTCTAGTTCACCTCCTATGCACATGAGGTGTTCGATGAAATGCCCCAGCCACACTAGTTAATCTTTTTCCTCTCGAAACGTGACCTCCGAGCTCCATTTTCCCCGAGATTTGTCTAGGTATAGCGGTTCGTCACATCCCGTCCCCGTCTTCATCGCCGTCGATCGCCCGTGCCGATATCGTCGCCGGTACCACCATGGTGAGCCTCTTGTTCTTATCTTCTTTCTGAAAGAAAAAAAATTCTTACTCCAGATAGATACTTTTCTAATTTTCTTACTTTTATTATTCCTTGTTATTATATAGTGCGATGGTTTGGTATCCAACCCCGTCATCCCTTGTCCTATCTATGATTCAGATGTGGTATATATTATCTTTTCATAACTATTTGGTTCATTTATTTTTTATGACAATTATGCCGACCAATGTGACATGGATTTTATTTATCTAGGAGGTTGTTGAACCGGAAATTCCAACCGACCCTATTGTCGAGAGGTTAAATTTAGTTGAAGAAGAAAACAATTACTTGAAGGAAAAAATAAGAAAAATTGAGGAGGAGAAGATGATATTGGAGTTGCATGTTGCGGATGTCGTCGATGATCACAAGATCAAGATGGATGCAATGCGGTTGAAGATTAAAAAGATTAGAAAATATGCCATTCATACCGAGGCTTGGTATCATTATATAGTTGGATCAGTTATTACCTTGGTTGCGATTATGATCGCATTTGTTGTTGCATTGAAATGTTTTACATAATTTCAATGTATGGTTTAATTAGATGCTCTGGAGAGCTATATGTTGTTCAATGAGAAATATGTATGTACTTTGGTTTTAATGTGATGATGAACTTCTATTAATGATGATATGTGGGTGAAATGATGATACCATGCCAACTTGGAACCTTTTCAGAATTCATTTCAAATCCTTTTCAATTTCATGGTCTTATAGCTCAAAATAATCAGTAAATGCATGAAAAATAACAAATGTAGTCAGAAAGAGTTGTAAATTGATGTTGTGGCTTTGAATGGTGCATTTTGAACACAGAAAAACTATGGAGTTCAAATAAGTTCAAAAAAATGAAACCCCTTTGTAACAGACGAGTTTTCGTATGAAACCTGATACTTCGAAAGAGATTGTCCGTTTTGTACACGAAGTGCATCCAGTTTTTGCCGTAACCCTCTCTACTTTCTCGCACATGCTATGTGGGTGAAATAATGATACCATGCCAACTTGGAACCTTTTCAGAATTCATTTCAAAAGCTTTTCAATTTCGTGGTCTTATAGCTCAGAATAATCAGTAAATGCATGAAAAATAACAAATGTAGTCAGAAAGAGTTGTACATTGATGATGTGGCTTTGAATGGTGCATTTTGAACACAGAAAAACTATGGAGTTCAAATAAGTTCAAAAAAATGAAACCCCTTTGTAACAGACGAGTTTTCATATGAAACCTGATACTTCGAAAGAGATTGTCCGTTTTGTACACAAAGTGCATCCAGTTTTTGCCGTAACCCTCTCTACTTTCTCGCACATGCTATTTGGGTGAAATGATGATACCATGCCAACTTGGAACCTTTTCAGAGTTCATTTCAAATGTTTTCAATTTCATGGTCTTATAGCTCAAAATAATCAGTAAATGCATGAAAAATAACAAATATAGTCAGAAAGGGTTGTAAATTGATGATGTGGCTTTGAATGGTGCATTTTGAACACAGAAAAATTATGGAGTTCAAATAAGTTCAAAAAATGAAATCCCTTTGTAACAGACGAGTTTCCGTATGAAACCCTGATACTTCGAAAGAGATTGTCCGTTTTGTACATGAAGTGCATCCAGTTTTTGCCGTAACCCTCTCTACTTTCTCACACATGCTATGTGGGTGAAATGATGATACCATGCCAACTTGGAACCTTTTCAGAGTTCATTTCAAATGTTTTTCAATTTCATGGTCTTATAGCTCAAAATAATCAGTAAATGCATGATAAATAACAAATGTAGTCAGAAAGGGTTGTAAATTAATGATGTGGCTTTGAATGGTGCATTTTGAACACAGAAAAACTATGGAGTTCAAATAAGTTCAAAAAAATTGAAATCCCTTTGTAACAGACGAGTTTCCGTATGAAACCCTGATACTTCGAAAGAGATTGTCCGTTTTGTACACAAAGTGCATCCAGTTTTTGCCGTAACCCTCTCTACTTTCTCGCACATGCTATGTGGGTGAAATGATGATACCACGCTAAAAGATCGAGGATGTCGCTTAGAGGGGGGGGAGGGTGAATAGGCGCTTTAAAATAATTACGGTTTAGGCTTGAACAAATGCGGAATAAACCTAGCGGTTAATTTGTCAAGCACAAAACCTACATCAACTAGGCTCACCTATGTGCACCAACAACTTATGCTAAGCACGATAAGCAACTATGTGATAGAAAGATATATGACAAAGAACAATATGGCTATCACAAAGTAAAGTGCATAAGTAAAGGGGCTCGGGTAAGAGATAACCGAGGCACGCGGAGACGACGATGTATCCCGAAGTTCACACCCTTGCGGATGCTAATCTCCGTTTGAAGCAGTGTGGAGGCACAATGCTACCCAAGAAGCCACTAGGGCCACCATAATCTCCTCACGCCCTCGCACAATGCAAGATGCCGTGATTCCACTAAGGGACCCTTGAGGGCGGTCACCGAACCCGTACAAATGGCGACCCTTGGGGGCGGTCACCGAACCCGTACACTTTGGCAACCCTTGGGGGCGGTCACCGGAACCCATCAAATTGCTCGGGGCGATCTCCACAACCTAATTGGAGACCCCGACACTTGCCCGGAGCTTTACACCACAATGATTGAGCTCCGAACACTACTAACCGTCTAGGGCGCCAAGGCACCCAAGAGGAACAAGCTCTAGGGTGACCAACACCCAAGAGTAATAAGCTTCTCAACTTGTAACTTCCACGTATCACGTGGAGAACTCAAACCGATGCACCAAATGCAATGGCAAGGGCACACAGTGTGACCAAGTCCTTCTCTCCCAAAGCCCACCAAAGCAACTAATGCTAGGGAAGAAAATGAAAGGAAGAACGAAATAAGAACACGAAGAACTCCAAGATCTAGATCCAAGGGGTTCCCCTCACTTAGAGGAGAAAGTGATTGGTGGAAACGTGGATCTAGATCTCCTCTCTCTTTTCCCCCCAAAACTAGCAAGAATCCATGGAGGGATTGAGAGATAGCAGCTCAGGGAAGGTCAACAATGGGGGAAGAACACGAGCTCAAAGGATTAGGTTCAATGGGGAAGAAGACCCCCTTTTATAGGTGGAGAAAAATCCAACCATTATGCTCATAGCCCGCACATAGCGGTACTACCGCTCCAAGGAGCGGTACTACCGCTAGGGCAGTAGTACCCCTTTGAAACACAACAGTGAGGAGGCAAAAAGGCCAAAAGAACCGTCGGAGCGGTAGTACCGCTTGACCTCACGGTACTACCGCTAGGGGTAGCGGTACTACTCCTAAGGGTAGCGATACTACTGCTTGCGAGCGGTACTAAAAAATTACATCCGGGCCTACCACTGCAGGACTTGGGACGAGTTTTTGGTCTGAAGCGGTACTACCGCTGTAGGAGCCATGGTAGTACCGCTCTGGAGCGGTAGTAAAAAATTATATCCACTCCAATTCACGCTAGTACCGCTGCAGCCTTTTCAGAACACCAAAACTGCCACAACTTTTGCAAACGGACTCCGAATTCGATGAAACCAAGTTTGTTGGAAAGCTAGCAACAAGGTCTAACACAATCTTGAAATAAATATCAATAATAAGCAAATTAGAGAAGGCCCATAAGAAAATGGTGAGAACTCTTCCTCGGATAAGACCGGTAAAACCTTCAACACCGAAAACATCATAAAAGACGCATGCGAACTCCATTTTCGATGAACTCAAGCTTGTCATCAAGATGACCATAAGCTCTAAGACTCACAAAGAGAACCAAACAAGAACCAAGAAACAAGATGCAAGGATGCAATGGTTTGAGCTCTCTACTAACGATACGATCAAGCTACCAACTTGAGAGCCCCCCTTGATAGTACGGCAAAGGATCCTATAACCCGGTCTCCCAACTACCACCATGAGACCGGTAAAATAGAAAACCTATCAAGGGAAAACCTTTGCCTTGCACATGGTCCACTTGAGCTATATGATGACAATCTTGACTCCCTCAAGTTGGACCACCTTTCTTGATTGCGTTGGCTCAATGAAGACTAGATGATTGCTCCCCCATAGTCCACTATGGGTGTGCCACTCTTCGGCTCATCTTCACAAGTCCATCGTCACCACAATGGGCGGCAAGCTTCAAGCACTAGATCTCTTCGTGATGCATCACTTGAACTTGCACACCGCATCCTAACCCCACAAAGAACTCTCATGAATACCATGGGTTAGTACATAGAGCGTAATTGACAATGCTTACCATACCATGGGATCACTTGATCCCTCTTGGTACATCTTCTATGCTTTGTGAGTTGATCAACTTGATTCACTCTTGACTTAGTCTTGATCAACCTTGAATCTTTCCAACTCTCCTTATTTTGATGATGTCTTGAAGGTAAACATGAATGATCACACAATCTTCTTCTTCAAAACATGCTTGCAATAAGCTCAACACTCACATGACCAATATTTGGATAATTCCTTAATAGCACATTGGTCAACTCATAAACTCCTTGAAACCAACACATGGACTTCAAGAAAAGCCTATGGACAAAACCTTCAAAAATAACTCAAAGCAACCATTAGTCCATAAAGATTGTCATCAATTACCAAAACCAAACATGGGGGCACTGCATGTTCTTTCACATGCAACCTTGGAACCTTTTCAAAGTTCATTTCAAATGCTTTTCAATTTCATGATCTTATAGCTCAAAATAATCAGTAAATGCATGAAAAAAACAAATGTAGTCAGAAAGGGTTGTAAATTGATGATGTAGCTCTGAATGGTGCATTTTGAACACAGAAAAACTATGGAGTTCAAATAAGTTCAAAAAAATGAAATCCCTTTGTAACAGACGAGTTTCCGTATGAAAGCCTGATACTTCGAAAGAGATTGTCCGTTTTGTACACGAAGTGCATCCAGTCTTTGCTGTAACCCTCTCTACTTTCTCGCACATGCTATGTGGGTGGAATGATGATACCATGCAACCTTGGAACCTTTTCAGAGTTCATTTCAAATGTTTTCAATTTCATGGTCTTATAGCTCAAAATAATTAGTAAATGCATGAAAAATAACAAATGTAGTCAGAAAGGGTTGTAAATTGATGATGCCGCTTTGAATGGTGCATTTTGAACACAGAAAAACTATGGAGTTCAAATAAGTTCAAAAAAATAAATCCCTTTGTAACAGACGAGTTTCTGTATGAAACCTTGATACTTCGAAAGAGATTGTCCGTTTTGTACACGAAGTGCATCAAGTTTTTGCCGTAACCCTCTCTACTTTCTCGCACATGCTCTGTGGGTGAAATGATGATACCATGCCAACTTGGAACCTTTTCAGAGTTCATTTCAAATGCTTTTCAATTTCAAGGTCTTATAGCTCAAAATAACCAGTAAATGCATGAAAAATAACAAATGAAGTCAGAAAGGGTTGTAAGTTTATGATGTGGCTTTGAATGGTGCATTTTGAACACAAAAAACTATGGAGTTCAAATAAGTTCAAAAAAAATGAAATCCCTTTGTAACGGACGAGTTTCCGTATGAAACCCTGATACTGAGATTGTCCGTATTGTACACGAAGTGCATCCAATTTTTGCCGTAACCCTCTCTACTTTCTCGCACATGCTATGTGGGTGAAATGATGATACCATGCCAACTTGGAACCTTTTCAGAGTTCATTTCAAATGTTTTTCAATTTCATGGTCTTATAGCTCAAAATAATCAGTAATTGCATGAAAAAATAACAAATGTAGTCAGAAAGAGTTGTAAATTGATGATGTGGCTTTGAATGGTGCATTTTGAACACAGAAAAACTATGGAGTTCAAATAAGTTCAAAAAAAATCCCTTTGTAATAGACGAGTTTCCGTATGAAACCGTGATACTTCGAAAGAGATTGTCCGTTTTGTACACGAAGTGCATCCAGTTTTTGCCGTAACCATCTATACTTTCTCACACATGCTCTGTGGGTGAAATGATGATACCATGCCAACTTGGAACCTTTTCAGAGCTCATTTCAAATGCTTTTCAATTTCATGGTCTTATAGCTCAAAATAATCAGTAAATGCATGAAAAATAAAAAATGAAGTCAGAAAGGGTTGTAAATTGATGATGTGGCTTTGAGTGGTGCATTTTGAACACAGAAAAACTATGGAGTTCAAATAAGTTCAAAAAATGAAATCCCTTTGTAACAGACGAGTTTCCGTATGAAACCTTGATACTTCGAAAGAGATTGTCCGTTTTGTACACGAAGTGCATCCAGTTTTTGCCTTAACCCTCTCTACTTTCTCGCACATGCTATGTGGGTGAAATGATGATACCATTCCAACTTGGAACCTTTTCAGAGTTCATTTCAAATGTTTGTCAATTTCATGGTCTTATAGCTCAAAATAATTAGTAAATGCAGGAAAAATAACAAATGAAGTCAGAAAGGATTGTAAATTGATGATGTGGCTTTGAATGGTACATTTTGAATTTATGCAACTAAAATTATCAAAGTATTTTCTGTCCAAAACATGAAAAGCAGAAAGAATTATCATAAAGATTTTTTTGTTAGAAACTTTAGTAGAAAAAGAATTTTCATAAAGATTTTTTTGATAGAAACAAAAATAACAAAATCTGTTCTTGAATATAATGATAAAACTCTGTAATATTAAATAGCAGGAAAAAGAATCATTCAAAATATATTTTTATAGTGAAGTTATTCACAAACTAGTGATTCACACAAATTTCAAAGAATTAAAATTTAAACTATTCAAATTTGGAAACTAATGGAGTAACAGAAAGATTATAATTATTCTGAGCTAAAAGCAGAAAGAATAAAAAATAAAGCAAAAAACAAAAGAAAATAAATAATTCAAAAAAAGAATCACTCAAAATATATTTTTATAGTGAAGTTATTCACAAACTAGTGATTCACACAAATTTCAAAGAATTAAAATTTAAACTATTCAAATTTGGAAACTAATGGAGTAACAGAAAGATTATAATTATTCTGAGCTAAAAGAAAAAAGAATAAAAAAAATAAAGGAAAAATCAAAAGAAAACAAATAATTCAAATGTCAGGACCCCGATCCTAAGTCACACCGATCTAGGAT
Organism: Triticum aestivum; assembly: GCF_018294505.1. NCBI lineage: Eukaryota > Viridiplantae > Streptophyta > Magnoliopsida > Poales > Poaceae > Triticum > Triticum aestivum. The sequence goes on from NC_057807.1 coordinate 553,577,100, forward strand.
GTAACACATCATATCACTTTGCGGCCTCACGCACGGTATTCCCACGGGTGCCACCTTACCTGGCCCGGGACCGTTTGCGCCTTTTGGCTCACGTATATGATAGTGTCGCTAGCATCCATATGACAAAGAACCCGGGCTGACATGGCTAGTCGTGAACCCAAAGTGGCACTAACTTACAGGGACAGGCATACATGACCCAGCAACGAACGTGTCGGTCATCAACGAGTGAATCCAGGCTGTAGTACTGGGCTAGCAGGACTCCGGTATTCATCGCGTGACATTTCCCCGAAGGGACAGACACAGGAACGAAGAAGGACACATGCCGACCAGCCTAAGTGTTCCGGAGCAGTAGCAAGCTACCATGGCTCAGTGGAAACACCAGGAGACATTTCCCGGTAAGAGAGGCTACTAAGGATAAACAACTAGATAGTCAGATCCCACACATACCAAGCATTTCAATAACATACACACAATATGCTCGATATGTGCAATACAACATGGCATCACAACATGACTCTACAACTCAAGTATTTATTCAATAGGCTCCGAGGAGCGAGATATTACAAACATGGGTCTCATGACCCAACAATCAGAGCATACAAGTCAAAGCACATGCGGAAGCTTAACATGTCTGAGTACAGACAACTATAAATGAAAAAGGCTGAGAAGCCTGACTATCTACCAGATCCTGCCGAGGGCACAAGATCGTAGCTGAGGTAACAAGCTAAACGTCGAAGTCCAAGCGGAACTACTAGTGAGACTGAAGTCTCTCTGCAAAAACATAAAATAGGCAAACGTGAGTACAAATGTACCCAGCAAGACTTACATCAGATCTATCTACATATGCATCATTATCAACAAGGGGGTGGTGGGGTTTAACTGCAGCAAGCCAGCTTTGACTCGGTGGCTATCCTAAACTACGACTGCAAGTAACTCTTTTGAGGTGGCGCACATGAGTCCACATATTCACCATATCAATACACCACTATGGATCCACTCCCGTCTCCCTACGAGAACGCCATCCATAGCACTCACGCTTATCTTGCGTATTTTAGAGTATCCACTTTCACTTGTCTATGAACTATGCAAGGGGTCCAAGTTTCCATATCCGAGGAATCCGGCTATTCGAATAGATAATGATAACCCTGCAGGGGTGTACTTCTTCACACATGCTCCCGCCACTTATCGCCCTGTACACGTCATGTACCTCGGCAGCCTTCAAGCGGAAGCCGGGCGAGGGAGTCGGCCACGACCTGACTAACCATACAAGTCTCTCGTCCAGGTTTATTGCCTATTCGGGTTCCATCCGCAAGGAGATCTGGCCGGGGTGTCGCTCACGGCCCCAAACGATGTGAGCAGGGTTCCAAAGCCCACCTCGACGGGTGGATCTACACTTGGTACACCGTGCCACTGTGCCTAGTCTGTCCCAAGCCCACCTGTACCGGGTGCCACTTGGTAGACTACTAACACTACCTACAAACACCAGAAACTAGTTGCAACTCCTGGACAGAGATCAAGTTGATTAATAAGTCGAGAGGGCTTGGAGCGCCCGGAGCCCAATGTGTGGTAGTAACTGATCGTGGATCACAAACACAGAACTCAGTTCCTGAGGACAGCTGCAATGAGACAACCCACCAAGTACTCCTACATGGCCTCTCACCGCTACCTTTACCAAAACGTGTTCACACACTTAGCTCACACACAGTAGGACATGTTCACACCCCTCTGATTCATCCCCAATGAATCAGACCTGACTCAACTCTAAGCAGTAGCAGGCATGACAAACAAGCATGAATGAGTAGGCACAACAGGGCTCAAACAACTCCTACTCATGCTAGTGGGTTTCATCTATTTACTGTGGCAATGACAGGTCATGCAAAGGATAAAGGGGTTCAGCTACCGCAGCAGGTAACAGTTGAAACGGTGTTGTCCTAATGCAGTAAAAGAGAGCAGGAGCGAGAGAGTGGGATTGTATCAAAATGAACAAGGGGGTTTTGCTTGCCTGGCACTTCTGAAGATAATATAGCTCTTCATCGGTGTCATCGATCACATCGTCGGTATCACGTCTATCGAGAGGGGGCAATCACCGGCAAACAAGGAAGAACACAATCAATGCAATGCGACAATATGATGCATGAATGTGACATGGCAATATGATGTGATTTGTGCTGATGCAACTAAACCAGATTAAATGAAGTTGGTTTGAATCCAAGATTCAAACTCAAACTCCATATGTGGATATTTAAATGCCATTAATATGATTTGTACTAAACAGCAGCTATAAGTTGTTCTAACCTGCATGAAAATAGTACAGTTGGATAGATTGGATTTTTCTGATCATTTTTCATATATAATTTATTTAATTTGGAGTTACGGTTGAATTTATATGAATTTTAGAAGTTTATACAATTTTCTGGAATTTTCTCAATAAAAATAAATCCAGAAACATTACTGCGTCAGCATGACGTTGGCATGACGTCAGCTGGTCAACAGGGGCTGGTCCGGGTCAAACTTGACCAGTGGGGCCCACTAGTCAGTGACTCAGTTGGTTAACTGGGTTGATTAGGGTTAAACTAATACTAACGAAAATGTCAGTAGGGCTGGGCCCACATGTTAGTGGCTTAATTAGTTAACTAAATTAATTAGTGTTAACTAATCTAACACCTAAACTAACCGGGCAATTAGCACTAATTAAAATCCTACACTAATTCAGTCAAAGGCCGGCCCCACATGTCATGGACACAGGGGGGGTCCCGCCGTGGTCAAAGTGGGTCAAATCCACCGGCGACATGACGCCGGCGAGGCCCGTGACGGCGGCGCGATCCGGAAACACGCTACAGGGCACGGGCAAGGCCGTGCTTGGGCTCGTTGGAGAGCCCTTGTTGGTGCGCATCGAACGGTGGTGGTGGCCGTGCCTGTGGTGGCCGGTACCGACGACGGCGAGCTCGTGAGCGGCGGCCGGAGTTCGGGTGCGGTCGGGTTCGGCGCTGCTGCTCGCAAACGAGGGAGCTGAGGCGCTGGAGGGGCTCTACGGGTCGCGGCAAGCACAACGGGTGCACGCCCGTGACCAAATGGTCACCGGGGTTTCGCCGGCGACGATCCCATGCGGCGGCGGCTGCTGTTAGCAAGGGGGCGGCGGCTACGGCAATCAAACGGAGGCGGGATTAGGGGGAAGATGACCGGGGGCTCACAGCGGTGCCGTAGGGATGGTTAGTGGGCTCGGGGACGTCCTGCGTGCGGCGGATCGACGACGATGGTGGCCGGAGCCCGAGGTGGAAGACGACGGCGATGGCGACATTGCTGGCCTCCCGGGGTCGCGTGCGTCGTGTGTGTAGCTCCACGGGGTCGGGACGGAGCTTAGGGATGCGGAGAGGGAGCGAGGAAGTGGCTGTGGCCGCGGTGGTTGCGAGCGGCGGCGATGAGCGCGCTCGGGCGCGAGAGGGGGAGAGCAGAGAAGGGAGAAGGGGGTCGGGAGAGACTGAGAGAGAGGAGCGAGGGGGTTGCGTGGCGTCTCCCGAAGAGGCCAGGGCGAAGCGGCAAGCAGGAGGTGGCCGGGGCGGCGCGACACTCGCCACCGAGCAGCTTCGGGGCGAGGGGGAGGAAGACGACAGAGAGGAGGAGGTGGGCTGGGCCGGCCAGCTCAGATGGGCCGCCAGGTGGCTAGAATGCCAGGTAAGTTACAGGTGAGTGCTCTGTTTTATTTTCTGTTTGTTTTATTTTTTAAAATTTATTTTGCCACTGTTTTGAATTTAAAATAATTCAAACAATGCCAAAAACTCCTCTGAATATTTTTATTTTGCTAGATGGACTTTTCCAAAAGCTCATAAAGTATTTCAGGGGTATTTGAAATTATATTCTAATTATATGAATATAATTCAAATTCAAATAGCTAATGATTTAAATTCAAAGTCCCAAAAATAAATCCTTTTAAAATGTTCATTATTTTTGGTTTGGATCAAAACCCTTGCCAAAAATATTAAACATCTAAGAAGAGCATTTTGGAACAATGAATGAGATTTTAGGGTTTTTGCCCTTCTTTTATTTAAGTTTTTGAGGCTTCCAAATTTCCTCAGTTCAAGTTTCAAAAATTTAAACATGATGCAAACACTAGGCAGCACCAGAAGCTAGGGATGTGACATCAAAAAACAAAAATAAATAAAAAGAATCACTCAAAATATATTTTTATAGTGAAGTTATTCACAAACTAGTGATTCACACAAATTTCAAAGAATTAAAATTTAAACTATTCAAATTTGGAAACTAACGGAGTAACAAAAAGATTATAATTATTCTGACTAAAAGCAAAAACGAATAAAAAAATAAAGCAAAAATCAAAAGAAAATAAATAATTCAAAAAATAAAAAAATGTCGCCTAATGGGCCACACGACTTGCATACGACTAGAAACCCATCTGTACATGGGCCAGGATGCAGGCCCGCATGCCCAATAGGCCCAACACAGCAGTGACAAGGGTAGGCAACTAATGCATGCATATTAGAGAGGAGCTCAGCACCAGAGTTGCAACGCAGCTTATAAACAGGTGCTGAGCTCTCTCAGCTAGCGAGGTGAGACTAAACTTCCCACCGCATCACGCCAGCACAATGCCTTTGCTCCCGGTTTGTGCCACCAACCGGGACTAAAGGTCTGCATTGGTCCCGGTTGGTGGCACCAACCGGTACCAATGACCCCCCTTTAGTCCTGGTTGGTGCCACCAACCGGGACTAAAGGCCTCTGCTTCCCGCCCTTTGGGCTGCTGAAAAGAGGCCTTTGGTCCCGGTTGGTGCCACCAACCGGGACTAATGCCACCTTTAGTCCCGGTTTGTGGCACAAACAGGGACTAAAGGCTTTACTATATAAGTTCACACTTAGGAAATTTTCACTCTCATCTCGCAGTTGCCGCCCCGACATCGCCGATGACATCGACGCCGCCAGGCTGCCCCGACACCGCCCGCCGCCCCCGTCGTCGCCCCCGCCGTCGTTGTTGCCCACGCCCTCACCGTCGCCCGCTCCCCTGCCCCGACGTGCGCCGCCCGGCCCGCCCCCGTCGTCGCCGTCGCCGTCGCCCCCTACCCTGAGCGCGCGCCCACTGCCCCGTCACCGTCCTCGCCGCGGACCCCGCGCTCCTCCTCACCTTGGTCCGGCCGGCGCCATCTAGCATTTTTTTTCATATATATATATGCTTGTTTTTTTCATGTATATGCTTGTTTTTTCATATATATGATGATATATATGCTTGTTATCATAATTGTTTTTGCTCATATATATATGATGATTTTTTTTATAGAATATGATGTTTGTTTTTCATAGATGATCATATATATATATGATGTATGCATGGATGTGGATGAAATATGATATTTTTTTGTTCATAGAACATGATGTTTTTTATTCATAGATTTTTTTTGTTCATGAGAGAGGCGGGGACGTTGAGGGATCATAGATGTAATTTTTTCAGAATTTTCTATCATGCATAGACCGATTTTAGACCACGGGAGCACCCCCCCTATCGTTGCAAAAGTTGCTAAGTGATATTAAGAAGGAAGAAGAAGAAAAAGAAGGATAGGAAAAAAGAAAACAAGAAGAGGAAGAAAGAAGAAGAGGAGAGGAAGAAGAGGAGAAATAAATAAGAAGAGGAAAAAAGAAGAAAAAGAAGAGGATAAGAAGAAAGGAATAGAGGAGAAGAAGAAAAAAATTAGAAATTTTCTATTTTTTTTCTTCTTCTCCTCTATACCTTTCTTCTTCTCCCTTTTTCTTCTCCTTTTTTTCTTCTTATTTTTTATCGGGCATGTCATTGTTGATATACCCCCTCCCGATATATATATAACTTCAACACGAGGGGGGGGTCGATATACCCCCTCACCGATAACATTATTTTCCCATGTATGTATGTTGCATCATTGTCGATATAACCCCCTCCCGGATAACTTCGACATGAGGGGCGGTCGATATATATGCCCCCTCTCGACCGTGATAACTTCTACCACGGGAGGACCCCCCTCGGCCCTCGCTCGACCAAAACTCTCGAGGACACCCAAAACCTAGAAAAAAACGATGTTGGTCTCCTACCCGCTCCCGCCGTGCCCCTACCTGACAAACTCTCTCGAGGCCACCCAAATTTACCAAGTTAAAAGAGCGTTGTCGTCGAGGCCACCCCAAACCCTTGAAGCGTTGTCGAGGCCACCCCAAACCCTTGAAGTGTTGCCGAGGCCACCCCAAACCCTAGAGAAGCAGCATCGAGGCCTCAATATGATTCCTTATTGTGATTATATTAGCTAGCTAGTTCTACGTTTGCCACTAATATATCCAGGTGTCATGTTTGAATAATAATTGCCATGTTGTAAATATTTGCAGAAATTATGGAGCACCCCCGAGACGAAGAAACAGAAGAGATGTTGGGGGACATAATCACAAAAGGAAGTTATGTCGTTGCGTCGTTTCTCAACGACACTGATGGTCTGGAAGGACAGGGTAGTGAAGAAGAAGGTTGTGATTATGATGGCTCCGGTGACCCAATGCCGGTACAAGAAGAAGTAGACCGTCATGACGGCTCCGGTGACCGAACCGAGTCCGGCCAGGTATATTTATTAGTTAAGCCTGTGCTGACTAGCTAATTGATGCATTCATTGTTTTCGTATGTACACATATTAATTAACTCTCATCTTTCTTCTTTTCTCTAGCCGTTCGGATTGAGCACAACTTTGGTAAAGAAACGAGGCCCGAAGAAAAAGTTGCGCTCGGATGAAAGGTTTGAGATCACAGCAATCGCGTGCGATGGCAAGACGATTGAACCCATCCGGACAAGGGATGTATTTCGTGCTCAGTGCGGGGTTCTTGTTAGGGACAAGATTCCGATCAGTATCCAGCAATGGTTAAAGCCTAAGAAGGCCTGAGGTGTCTTATGTCTCTGATATGCAGAAAGAAGATCTTTGGACATCACTTAAGGCAAATTTCATCCTACCGCCAGAGGAGGATTCGGAGAAGCCAGTTAAAGAGCAATTGATCAAGTCTCATGCTCTTAAGAACATGGCAGAACTATTCAGGAGGTGGAAGAATGAGCTGAAAACAGAGTTTGCCGACGAAGAAAAGACACCAGAATTCACCGGAAAGTATGAGAAGATCAGAGATCACTGGCCCACATTTGTGGCCCACAAGACATCGAAAAAGAGTAAGAAGATGTCAGCGATAAACAAGAAAAATGCTGCGAAGAAGAAGCATCACCATCGCACGGGGTCAGGTGGCTACCTCAAAGCCCTACCTTTGTGGGACAAGGCTGAGAATGACCTGATTGCTAAAGGGGTCGAACCAGAGACATTGAACTGGCCAGACCGTTGCCGGACTTGGTTCTTCGGGGTTGGCGGAACCTTGGACCCTGTAACAGGGAAGTGCATTTGGACGGAAGAGCAACTACAAATACCCGTCAGAAGGCTTCAGGAGTATATCGAGAAAGTGCAACAAGGGAGTTCGTCCCAGACAGAGAGAAGGACGAGCTCACAATGGCCCTCGGGAATCCTGAGCACCCTGGACGGACACGAGGCACGCCAGGCTCCGTTCCGTGGAAGGCTGGCTTTCCGGACGCAGGGGGTTACAAAACCTAGGAGAGGAGGAAGAAAGTGGAGCATAGCCAACTGCACGCGCTGCACGAAAGGGTACAAGGGCTAGAGGAACGAGAAGCAGATCGCAACAAATGACCTGCCGAATCTTCCCCTGAAGCTACCCCGCCATCTCAGCGGAGAAGCAACATGGCTTCCACCGAGCAGACTCAGCAGCTAGAGCCTGTCTTCACGGCTCCTCCTAGCTACCCCGTGGATGCTATCACGGAGTCTCAACATTTCCACCTTATGATGCGATGGATGACATTGAAAGTCAAGGCGGCTGTTGGCTCTGTTATACCTAATGAACCTGGCGCAACCTACCACAGCTAGCTGATTCCAGAAGGATATGCTAGGGTGATGGTGGATCAAATAATGGACGGATTTGAGGACCTTCAGCTTGACCACCCTACGTGTGAAGGGGAGATTCGGCTGGGTTCTTCTCTGAAGACTCCATGCCTATGGCGGAAGGAGCTCATCAACCTTCCGAACTGGACGCCTCCGCTTCCTCCTCCTCCTCCAGTGTCGTGGAAATATCACGTCAGATGTCCTCATGAAAGGACTTAGTCATGGAACTATCGCGACGGGTTAGCTTGAAGGGGTTAAACCGGACAAATGACACGAGAGTTTATACTAGTTCGGCCCCTTCGATGAAGGTAAAAGCCTACGTCTAGTTGTGATGGAGTTATTGGGGTTTCGATTACCAGGGAGCAAACACGCTATGCCTGGCTTTCAAGTTGTTGTTTGTTGTCCCCGAACCGCCGCCGGGTCGTCCCTTTATATACACAGGTTGACGCTCGGCCGATTTACAGAGTTCTGAGGCCGGCTCATACAAGTGTCCGGCTCGGTCTCTACCTCCCTAACTTACAATACAAGTTATACAGCTATGGCGGTTTACCACTATGGGCCCTAATCCGCCTTTGGGCCTTGGGCCTCTAGCTTCATCAGTAAAGCGCCATCTTCCTGTTCTTCGTGAGCTTCAATATAGTTGAGGGTGAACCGGCCCCTCCTGGGTGGTTTACACTTAGTAGTTATATCCCCAACATTAAGCCCCAGATTGATTTGAACCAGTTCATGTCAATCTTCAATACTTAGAAAAAACTCTGTGAACATCTTCTTACACTTCTTGTAAACCGCCATGATGTCTTCTCCTGTAAATGTTGTTAAACCGCCGTGACGTCATCCTCTGGACACAACAGCAGATCATCATGATGTCATCTCTGTACAAAAAGATAAAAAAGATTCCCTTCATTAATGGTATCCTGAAGATCGAGGCGACAGCTGCGCCCTCTTTTGCCGCTTTAGGCTCCTCGATTCTCGCGCCTGCCGTTTATCTCCTTGCCCTTATAAATAAGATCGGAAGGTCCTTCCATTTCCCCCCTTCGCTTCTTCACATCTTCTTCCTCCTCGTGACCCTGAAGAACTCAAGCATCGCCGCCGCCGTCGACCTCGAAGCTCTGCCTCATCTCTGGCCGTTGCATCAACCTGAACGTACCAGAGATCCACGGCTCTCCGCCGCCGCTCCTAAGAATTCAGTAAGTCCTTTCTCCCTCAACCTTAGATCTGCATTAGGTTTTCGGTGCTTGGCTATGTTCATCAGTGTTCATCCGAGCTTGATCACTTTACGCTTGCTTTTTTATTGTCTCATTGAATCCAGACCAACCTGACTTTTTCCTCCTGCGGCCGAAGCTATAATCTTGTTTTTGCCTCACCATAATATCTTTAGAACCACAAACAGATCCATCTGGATCCTCTTTATTTTGCTGTCGCCATTTTTTAGGGTTCAGAAAATTTTCTTTACTAGGCCACAGTAGATCCAAAATTATATCATCATTGTGTGAAACTTGTTTCTGCAACACTTAGCAAATTTCAGCTCTGTTGCTTCCCTCATAGGCGGTTTAACTTGTAGAAAATCATAATCCACCTGGTACCATTAGCCCTCACTTAAACCGCCATCTAACTTGAGTAGCAATAGCTGGATTAATATACATAATTACCCGGTTTAACTCTGGTTGGTATACATCAACTTTGAATCATAAACCGGCCTTCGTGCTTTTTCAGTTTACCTTCCAATATGACCAAGCAATTCGGCGCGTGCAATTGGGTTCCTTCCCGGATCACCGAAACGCAACTCAATGGATATGTTTTGACTGGCGCTTTGGCCAAGAAAGATGTCCGCCATTGGCGAGTTCCTGGCCCTGAATGCCCTCCAGAACCTCAAGCCGGGGAAGTGATTGTGTTCATGCAGCATCTGGACCGGGGTTTTAGCCCTCCCGGTTCAAAGTTTTTTCGGGATGTGCTTGCCAGCTTCCAACTCCATCCTCAAGACATTGGACCAAATTCTGTGTCCAATATATGTAACTTTCAAGTGTTCTGCGAAGTTTACCTTCAAGAAGAACCAACTGTTGAGCTCTTTAGAGACTTTTTTCATTTAAACCGCCGGAACGAATTCTCTAACGGCCCCAACACTGAACTTGGCGGCGTATCAATTCAGAAAAGGAAAGAAGTTGACTTCCCTCATGCAAAACACCACAGCCATCCAAAGGACTGGAATCAAACCTGGTTTTACTGTCTGAACACTGCACCTACTGATGAAAACCCTCTGCCGGGTTACCGTACTCACCGGCCCAGCAACAGCCATCCTCTGCCCTCATGGCTCACAGCCAGGGAACGAAAATCTTACGCACCTCAACTTTCTAAGCTCCGGGCCCTTCTAGCCAATGGCTTAACCAGCATCGACCTTGTTCGATGCTGGGTTTCATGGGGTATCCTTCCCTTAAGCCGCTGCTCCGGTTTGATGTATGAGTATACCAACAACATCAAAGACCATCAACGGTCTCATGAGATAGAAAAGACTGATGAGGATGTTACAGAAGCCGTGAAGAAGATGTTAGATGAACCGATCGCTCAATGCAGCAAGACCGGATTGGCTCCTTTTTATGCCTCCAACAAACCGCCAGCCGTAAGTAATCTCCCTTTTTGCCTTTATTGATCCATCTCCACTTTTACATTATTCTAATAAACCCTTGTTTATTTTTATAGGCCAAAGATTCTTTCTGGAAGAGAAAAACTTTAGACAAACCGGTGAGGGTTCCTCGTCCAAAAAGCAAAGTCATAAAGAAAGCGGCCAAGAAGAAAACTGCTGAGTCTTCTGATCCGCCTGAAGATGTTGATGAGTCGGATCCAGAGGTAGAACTTGACTCCCTTGGTTCATTTTTCATACGCCTTATTGACAATGACTATTCCCAGTGAAGGAAATATGCCCTAGAGGCAATAATAAAGGTATTATTTATTTCCTTATAATCATGATAAATGTTTATTATTCATGCTAGAATTGTATTTACCGGAAACATAATACATGTGTGAATACATAGACAAACAGAGTGTCACTAGTATGCCTCTACTTGACTAGCTCGTTAATCAAAGATGGTTATGTTTCCTAACCATGAACAATGAGTTGTTATTTGATTAACGAGGTCACATCATTAGTAGAATGATCTGATTGACATGACCCATTCCATTAGCTTAGCAACCGATCGTTTAGTATGTTGCTATTGCTTTCTTCATGACTTATACATGTTCCTATGACTATGAGATTATGCAACTCCCGTTTACCGAAGGAACACTTTGGGTACTACCAAACGTCACAACGTAACTGGGTGATTATAAAGGAGTACTACAGGTGTCTCCAATGGTCGATGTTGGGTTGGCGTATTTTGAGATTAGGATTTGTCACTCCGATTGTCGGAGAGGTATCTCTGGGCCCTCTCGGTAATACACATCACATAAGCCTTGCAAGCATTACAACTAATATGTTAGTTGTGAGATGATGTATTACGGAACAAGTAAAGAGACTTGCCGGTAACGAGATTGAACTAGGTATTGGATACCGACGATCGAATCTCGGGCAAGTAAACATACCGATGACAAAGGGAACAACGTATGTTGTTATGCGGTCTGACCAATAAAGATCTTCGTAGAATATGTAGGAGCCAATATGGGCATCCAGGTCCCGCTATTGGTTATTGACCGGAGACGTGTCTCGGTCATGTCTACATTGTTCTCGAACCCGTAGGGTCCGCACGCTTAAGGTTACGATGATAGTTGTATTATGAGTTTATGCATTTTGATGTACCGAAGGTTGTTCGGAGTCCCGGATGTGATCACGGACATGACGAGGAGTCTCGAAATGGTCGAGACATAAAGATTGATATATTGGAAGCCTATGTTTGGACATCGGAAGTGTTCCGGGTGAAATCGGGATTTTACCGGGTTACCGGGAGGTTACCAGAACCCCCCGGGAGCCATATGGGCCTTCATGGGCCTTAGTGGAAAGGAGAAAGGGGCAGCCCAAGGGGGCTGCGCGCCTCCCCCCTTCCCCTAGTCCTATTAGGACTAGGAGAGGTGGCCGACCACCCCTCTCCCTCTTTCCCCCTTGGGAATCCTAGTTGGAATAGGATTGGGGGGGGGGGGAGTCCTACTCCCGGTAGGAGTAGGACTCCTCCTGCGCCTCTCTCTCTTGGCCGGCGCCCCCTCCCCCCTTGGCTCCTTTATATACTGAGGTAGAGGCACCCCAAAGACACACAAGTTGACACAAGTTGATCCACGTGATCTATTCCTTAGCCGTGTGCGGTGCCCCCTGCCACCATATTCCTCGATAATACTGTAGCGGAGTTTAGGCGAAGCCCTGCTGCTGTAGTTCATCAAGATCGTCACCACGCCGTCGTGCTGACGAAACTCTTCCCCGACACTTTGCTGGATCGGAGTCCGGGGATCGTCATCGAGCTGAACGTGTGCTCGAACTCGGAGGTGCCGTAGTTTCGGTACTTGATCTGTTGGATCGAGAAGACGTACGACTACTTCCTCTACGTCGTGTCATCGCTTCCGCAGTCGGTCTGTGTTGGGTACGTAGACAATACTCTCCCCTCGTTGCTATGCATCACATGATCCTGTGTGTGCGTAGGAAATTTTTTGAAATTACTACGAAACCCAACAGTGGTATCAGAGCCTAGGTTATTTATGTTGATGTTATATGCACGAGTAGAACACAAGTGAGTTGTGGACGATACAAGTCATACTGCCTACCAGCATGTCATACTTTGGTTCGGCGGTATTGTTGGACGAGACGACCCGGACCAACCTTACGCGTACGCTTACGCGAGACCGGTTCCCTCGACGTGCTTTGCACAGAGATGGCTTGCGGGCAACTGTCTCTCCAACTTTAGTTGAACCAAGTATGGCTACGCCCGGTCCTTGCGAAGGTTAAAACGGAGTCTATTTGACAAACTATCGTTGTGGTTTTGATGCGTAGGTGAGATTGGTTCTTACTTAAGCCCATAGCAGCCACGTAAAACATGCAACAACAAAGTAGAGGACGTCTAACTTGTTTTTGCAGGGCATGTTGTGATGTGATATGGTCAAAGCATGATGCTGAATTTTATTGTATGAGATGATCATGTTTTGTAACCGAGTTATCGGCAACTGGCAGGAGCCATATGGTTGTCGCTTTATTGTATGCAATGCAATCGCGATGTAATGCTTTACTTTATTACTAAACGGTAGTGATAGTCGTGGAAGCATAAGATTGGCGAGACGACAACGATGCTACGATGGAGATCAAGGTGTCGCGCCGGTGACGATGGTGATCATGACGGTGCTTCTGGAGATGGAGATCACAAGCACAAGATGATGATGGCCATATCATATCACTTATATTGATTGCATGTGATGTTTATCTTTTATGCATCTTATCTTGCTTTGATTGACGGTAGCATTATAAGATGATCTCTCACTAAATTATCAAGAAGTGTTCTCCCTGAGTATGCACCGTTGCCAAAGTTCGTTGTGCCCAGACACCACGTGATGATCGGGTGTGATAAGCTCTACGTCCATCTACAACGGGTGCAAGCCAGTTTTGCACACGCAGAATACTCAGGTTAAACTTGACGAGCCTAGCATATGCAGATATGGCCTCGGAACACGGAGACCGAAAGGTCGAGCGTGAATCATATAGTAGATATGATCAACATAAATGATGTTCACCATTGAAAACTACTCCATCTCACGTGATGATCGGTCATGGTTTAGTTGATTTGGATCACGTAATCACTTAGAAGATTAGAGGGATGTCTATCTAAGTGGGAGTTCTTAAGTAATATGATTAATTGAATTTAAATTTATCATGAACTTAGTCTTGGTAGTATTTTGCAAATTATGTTGTAAAATCAATAGCTTGCATTGTTGCTTTCATATGTTTATTTTGATATGTTCCTAGAGAATATTGTGTTGAAAAATGTTAGTAGCAATAATGCGGATTTGATCCGCGATCTGAGGTTTATCCTCATTGCTGCACAGAAGAATTATGTCCTTAATGCACCGCTAGGTGACAGACCTATTGCAGGAGCAGATGCAGACGTTATGAACGTTTGACTAGCTCAATATGATGACTACTTGATATTTATGTGCACCATGCTTTATGGCTTAGAATCGGGACTTCAAAGATGTTTTGAACATCATGGACCATATGAGATGTTCCAGTAATTGAAGTTAATATTTCAAGCAAATACCCGAGTTGAGAGATATGAAGTCTCCAACAAGTTCTATAGCTAAAAGATGGAGGAGAATCGCTCAACTAGTGAGCATGTGCTCAGATTGTCTGGGTACTTCAATCGCTTGAATCAAGTGGGAGTTAATCTTCCAGATAAGATAGTGATTGACAGAATTCTCTAGGCACCATCACTAAGTTACTGAACTTCATGATGAACTATAGTATGCAAGGGATGACGAAAACGATTCCCGAGCTCTTCGTGATATTGAAATCGACGAAGGTAGAAATCAATAAAAAGCATCAAGTGTTGATGATTGACAAGACCACTAGTTTCAAGAAAAGGGCAAAGGGAAAGAAAGGGAACTTCAAGTGGAAAGACAAGTAAGTTGTCACTCCTGCGAAGAAGCCCAAAGCTAGACCATAGCCTGAAACTGAGTGCTTACACTGCAAAGGAAATGATCACTGGAAGCGGAAATGCCCTGAATATTCGGTAGATAAGAAGGATGGCAAAGTAAACAAGGATATATTTGATATACAGGTTATTGATGTGTGCCTTGCTAGTGTTTATAGTAGCCCCGGAGTATTTGATACTTGTTCAGTTGCTAAGATTAGTAACTCGGAACTGGAGTTACAGAATAAACAGAGACTAGTTGAAGGGGAAATGACGATGAGTGTTGGAAGTAGTTCCAAGATTGATATAATCGTTATCGCACACTCCCTATACTTTCGGGATTAGTGTTGAAACTAAATAAGTGTTATTTGGTGTTGGCGTTGAGCATGAATATGATTTGATCATGTTTATTGCAATACAGTTATTCATTTAAGTAAGAGAATAAACTGTTGTTCTGTTTACATGAATAAAACCTTATATGGTTACACACCCAATGAAAAATGGATCATTGGATCTCGATCGTAGTGATACACATATTCATAATATTGAAACCAAAAGATGCAAAGATAATAATGATAGTGCAACTTATTTGTGGCACTGCCGTTTGGGTCATATCGGTGTAAAGCGCATGAAGATACTCCATAAAGATGGATTTTCGGAATCACTTGGTTATGAATCATTTGATGCTTGCGAACCGTGCCTTTTGGGCAAGATGACTAAAACTCCGTTCTCCAGAACAATGGAACGTGCTACTGACTTATTGGAAATAATACATACCGATGTATGCAATCCAATGAGTGTTGATGCTCGTGGCAAGTATCATTATTTTTCTGATCTTCACAGATGATTTGAGCAGATATGAGTATATCTACTTAATGAAACACAAGTCTGAAACATTTGAAAAGTTCAAAGAATTTCAGAGTGAAGTGAAAAATCATCGTAACAAGAAAATAAAGTTTCTACGATCTGATCGTAGAGAAGAGTATTTGAGTTACGAGTTTGGCCTTCAGTTAAAAAACAATGTGAAATAGTTTCACTACTCATGCCACCTGGAACACCACAATGGTGTGTCCGAACGTCATAATTGTACTTTATTGGATATGGTGCAACCTATGATGTTTCTTACCGATTTACCACTATCGTTTTGGGGTTATGCATTAAAGACAGCTGCATTCACGTTAAATAGGGCACCATCAAAATCCGTTGAGACGACGCCTTATGAACTGTGGTTTGGCAAGAAACCAAAGTTGTCATTTCTTAAAGTTTGGGGCTGCGATGCTTATGTGAAAAAACTTCAACCTGATAAGCTCGAACCCAAATCGGAGAAATGTGTCTTCATAGGATACCCAAAGGAAACTGTTGGGTACACCTTCTATCACAGATCCGAAGGCAAGACATTCGTTGCTAAGAATGGATCATTTCTAGAGAAGGAGTTTCTCTCGAAAGAAGTGAGTGGGAGGAAAGTAGAACTTGACGAGGTAACTGTACCTGCTCCCTTACTGGAAAGTAGTTCATCACAGAAAACTGTTTCAGTGACACCTACACCAGTTAGTGAGGAAGCCAATGATAATGATCATGAAACTTCAGATCAAGATACTACTGAACCTCGTAGATCAACCAGAGTAAAGATCCGCGCCAGTGTGGTACTTTAATCCTGTTCTGGAAGTCATGTTACTAGACCATGATGAACCTACGAACTATGAGGAAGCGATGATGAGCCCAGATTCCGCAAAGTGGCTTGAAGCCATGAAATCTGAGATGGGATCCATGTATGAGAACAAAGTATGGACTTTGGTTGACTTGCCCGATGATCGGCAAGCAATTGAGAATAAATGGATCTTTAAGAAGAAGACTGACGCTGATGGTAATGTTACTGTCTACAAAGCTCGACTTGTCGCAAAAGGTTTTCGGCAAGTTCAAGGGATTGACTACGATGAGACCTTCTCACCCATAGCGATGCTTAAGTCCGTCCGAATCATGTTAGCAATTGCCGCATTTTATGATTATGAAATTTGGCAGATGGATGTCAAAACTGCATTCCTGAATGGATTTCTGGAAGAAGAGTTGTATATGATGCAACCAGAAGGTTTTGTCGATCCAAAGGGAGCTAACAAAGTGTGCAAGCTCCAGCGATCCATTTATGGACTGGTGCAAGCCTCTCGGAGTTGGAATAAACGTTTTGATAGTGTGATCAAAGCATTTGGTTTTATACAGACTTTCGGAGAAGCCTGTATTTACAAGAAAGTGAGTGGGAGCTCTACAGCTTTTCTGATTAGTATATGTGAGTGACATATTGTTGATTAGAAATGATGTAGAATTTTTCTGCAAAGCATAAAGGAGTGTTTTGAAGGAGTTCTTTAAAAAGAAAAGACCTCAGTAAAAGCTACTTACATATTGAGCATCAAGATCTATTGAGATAGATCAAGACGCTTGATAAGATTTTCAATGAGTACATACCTTGGCAAGATTTTGAAGTAGTTCAAAATGGAACAGTCAAAGAAAGAGTTCTTGCCTGTGTTACAAGGTGTGAAATTGAGTAAGACTCAATGCCCGACCACTGCAGAAGATAGAGAGAATATGAAAGATGTTCCCTATGCCTTAGTCATAGGTTCTATAAAGTATGCTATGCTATGTACCAGACCTATTGTATACCTTGCTCTGAATTTGGCAAGGGAGTACAATAGTGATCTAGGAGTAGATCACTTGACATTGGTCAAGAATATCCTTAGTAAGGACTAAGGAGATGTTTCTCGATTATGGAGGTGATAAAAGAGTTTGTTGTAAAAGTTACATCAGTGCAAACTTTTACACTGATCCAGATGACTCTAAGTCTCAACCTGGATACATATTGAAAGTGGGAGCAATTAGCTAGAGTAGCTTCGTGCAGAGCATTGTGGACATAAAATATTTGCAAAATACATACGGATCTGAATGTGACAGACCCGTTGACTAAGCTTCTCTCACGAGCAAAACATGATCACACCTTAGTACTCTTTGGGTGTTAATCACATAGCAATGTGAACTAGATTATTGACTCTAGTAAACCCTTTGGATGTTGGTCACATGATGATGTGAACTATGGGTGTTAATCATATACAGATATGAATATCGATGTGAATCGCATGGTGATGTGATCTAGATTATTGACTCTAGTGCAAGTGGGAGACTGAAGGAAATATGCCCTAGATGCAATAATAAAGTTATTATTTATTTCCTTATAATCATGATAAATGTTTATTATTCATGCTAGAATTGTATTTACCGGAAACATAATACATGTGTGAATACATAGACAAACAGAGTGTCACTAGTATGCCTCTACTTGACTAGCTCGTTAATCAAAGATGGTTATGTTTCCTAACCATGAACAATGAGTTGTTATTTGATTAACGAGGTCACATCATTAGTAGAATGATCTGATTGACATGACCCATTCCATTAGCTTAGCACCCGATCGTTTAGTATGTTGCTATTGCTTTCTTCATGACTTATACATGTTCCTATGACTATGAGATTATGCAACTCCCGTTTACCAGAGGAACACTTTGGGTACTACCAAACGTCACAACGTAACTGGGTGATTATAAAGGAGTACTACAGGTGTCTCCAATGGTCGATGTTGGGTTGGCGTATTTCGAGATTAGGATTTGTCACTCCGATTGTCGGAGAGGTATCTCTGGGCCCTCTCGGTAATACACATCACATAAGCCTTGCAAGCATTACAACTAATATGTTAGTTGTGAGATGATGTATTACGGAACGAGTAAAGAGACTTGCCGGTAACGAGATTGAACTAGGTATTGGATACCGACGATCGAATCTCGGGCAAGTAAACATACCGATGACAAAGGGAACAACGTATGTTGTTATGCGGTCTGACCGATAAAGATCTTCGTAGAATATGTAGGAGCCAATATGGGCATCCAGGTCCCGCTATTGGTTATTGACCGGAGACGTGTCTCGGTCATGTCTACATTGTTCTCGAACCCGTAGGGTCCGCACGCTTAAGGTTACGATGACAGTTATATTATGAGTTTATGCATTTTGATGTACCGAAGGTTGTTCGGAGTCCCGGATGTGATCACGGACATGGCGAGGAGTCTCGAAATGGTCGAGACATAAAGATTGATATATTGGAAGCCTATGTTTGGACATCGGAAGTGTTCCGGGTGAAATCGGGATTTTACCGGGTTACCGGGAGGTTACCGGAACCCCCCGGGAGCCATATGGGCCTTCATGGGCCTTAGTGGAAAGGAGAAAGGGGCATCCCAAGGGGGCTACGCGCCTCCCCCCTTCCCCTAGTCCTATTAGGACTAGGAGAGGTGGCCGGCCACCCCTCTCCCTCTTTCCCCCTAGGGAATCCTAGTTGGAATAGGATTGGGGGGGGGAGTCCTACTCCCGGTAGGAGTAGGACTCCTCCTGCGCCTCTCTCTCTTGGCCGGCGCCCCCTCCCCCCTTGGCTCCTTTATATACTGAGGTAGAGGCACCCCAAAGACACACAAGTTGACACAAGTTGATCCACGTGATCTATTCCTTAGCCGTGTGCGGTGCCCCCTGCCACCATATTCCTCGATAATACTGTAGCGGAGTTTAGGCGAAGCCCTGCTGCTGTAGTTCATCAAGATCGTCACCACGCCGTCGTGCTGACGAAACTCTTCCCCGACACTTTGCTGGATCGGAGTCCGGGGATCGTCATCGAGCTGAACGTGTGCTCGAACTCGGAGGTGCCGTAGTTTCGGTACTTGATCGGTTGGATCGAGAAGACGTACGACTACTTCCTCTACGTCGTGTCATCGCTTCCGCAGTCGGTCTGCGTTGGGTACGTAGACAATACTCTCCCCTCGTTGCTATGCATCACATGATCCTGTGTGTGCGTAGGAAATTTTTTGAAATTACTACGAAACCCAACACCCAGGATGATGCGGAGGCCAGCCGTGCGGACCATGTAGAGGTAATCTCTCTTTCCTCCGATTCTGACGTTGTGCCGGTTCAAAGATTTCGCCGTGCCGTTCAGAAAGTAAAACACTCTCACCCTCTTGCTCATTTGGATCCACAATTTTCTTTGAAGACACAACAAACTGAAGGTCGTCGCACAACCCGGCACAGTGGTCAGCGAGTCACTTCCTCCAGTTTACTGGATACACAAACCCGGAAGCGTCGTCCAGAGGTTTCTTGTTCTCCCGAAAAACTTTATCCCTTGAAGGGTTGCTTCCGATACCCACTTAATCTGTCTGATCCGAATTACCAGGTGTCTTCCAATTCATCATCTGGCGGTTCATCAACCACTCAAATGCCTCCCCTCAAGACCGTCCCTGGGTAAGGATATTGTCTTTAACTTTGTCTTTTTGCACCGGTTTACCAACTGACCTCTTGTTTTAATATCACAGCGCCAAAGCTCGTCTAAGCAAGAAAGCAAAGACCACTGTCCCTACTACTGAAGAAGTTGAACCGGACATAATTTCAGAAGGAGCTGACAAAGAAGCTGACATTGC
Source organism: Triticum aestivum (assembly GCF_018294505.1). NCBI lineage: Eukaryota > Viridiplantae > Streptophyta > Magnoliopsida > Poales > Poaceae > Triticum > Triticum aestivum. Next base: position 553,597,119 of record NC_057807.1, read on the forward strand.
CATTGATGATCATGTACCTCAAAGTCAGGATACATATGTTGAAGCACCAGAAGTCAATTTGGCCAGTCCGCATGCTGATCCTCCAAGCCCAGCCAAGGGCGACGACATGCCAAGCCCGGCCAGGGATACTGTCAATCCGCCAACCCCCTCAAAAGGTGGCGATGATTATGTTGTTATCACTGGTCATGGTTTCACTGCCCCTGGCAACCCAGTTGCCTTGTCAAAGCACACTGTCAATGAGGAATTTGCTGCTATGGGCAAGGGGAAAGGGAAGGCAGATTTATCCAGCTTCATGAACCTTGGTACCGACGAGCTCCATTCCGGATACTTAAACCGCTTATACACAAGCTGGGATTATGAGGCCGGTTTGGTGAACTTAATGAAGGAACGCTATGAGGTAATATGCAAAACACTTTAAATTTGCTTGTAATACATATCAACTCCTATTGTAGCCCCCAAGGGCCGATTTATCTCTTGAAGACAAACCGGGTCTTGTAATATTTTGGAATACTTCAACTGAATAGTCCCCAAGGGCCGGTTTATCTGAACAGGATGAAACGGGACTTTAAAGAGCAATAACCTTTCAACAGAGTAGCCTCCAAGGGCTGGTTTACCTTAATAAGATGAACCGGGACTTTCTGTCCTTATTAAATGTCTTTACCGTGTACTTAGCAGATTAATATTGCATTAGCCCCCAAGTGCCAAGCTTAATACTTTGTTTTGAGCCTTGGGACTTTAAGATCTCTATTTTAAGAAGCAATCCGCATTAGCCCCCAAGTGCCAAGTGTATAAATTGTTATGTGCTTGGGACTTTGAGAGAAATTTTAACAGCTTCCTCTTCTGATTTTTGCAGGCTGATATAAATACCAAAGGGTCTCAAATCGCCGTTCTTCAAGAAAACATCAAGTCCCAGCAAGAAGAGACCTCTAAAGCCAAAGAGGAGCTAAAGGGCGCTTTGACAGCCATGTAACAACTGAAAGATGGCTTCAAAACTGAATGCACCAACTGGGAAACTGAAGGGGCTACTTTGTTGAAGCGGGCTGAAGACGTCGAAGCAGCTCTTAAACCGGTGGACGAAGAGCTGACTGGGCTGAAACATCAAGTGAATGCCATGACAGCTGCAATTTTTGGTAAGTACTCTATAATATCTTGTTCTGAAGTATCTTCAACTCTGTCGGTTTAACATTTAAGTTTCAAAACTGTTTCAGGTAATCGCATAGCTCATCTAGGCGCAGATATGCGGATGAAGTTGAAAGCAGCATACACATTGATTGAGCAATTGTATACTGGTGCACAACGAGTCATCTCTGCAGCTTCGTACAACAAACCGGCACCCACCTTGATCAAGGATACCTTGGCCAAGCTCTCAATGACTCCTGCTCAAATAGAGGAGTTGAAGCGATCGGCTGCCAGAGCTGGTGCTTTGCTAGCGCTGACTCGTGCCAAATCATGGATAGCTGACATGGATCCAGTTGATATCGCAAAGGGTTATCCGGATGAACAAGAAAATGGATCATCATTCGATAATTGAGCCCTCAAGGCCCTAACCAAGGAGATGCGTCCGGTAGCAAGTCAGTTGGCTGAAGAGGTGAATTTGACGTTGCATCGGTCCTTCTATGATGCCAACAATCATCGAGTTGACACTGCTGTGAAGGAAGTGCAGAATCTTATTCTGCCAATTCGTAAGCACACATATGCTCCTGGCGTTGAACCGTCGAATCTTATAAGTGAAGAGGCTATCTTTCAAGCTTTAACCCGGATTGACTGGACCATCGTTGACTTCCAGCCACTGGGTGGAGAGGAGGAGGTTGAACCGACGCCTGAAGATTCAACATCACGTCAACCCGACGATGAATCTTGATCCGGCAATCTGGTTATTGTCACAGACTTTGTTCTGTGTAAAAACAATCATTATTTTGGGCCTCAAAGCGCCTTGTAATAGGCTAGTTAAAATACTTTGATCTGTGGCGCAGATACATGACTTTTTTGATCCGCCATAATATTTGATGTGCTTAAATATACTTTGATAATTTCATGCATTCCTGATGTCTGCATAAAAAAGAACTGTCCAGGCGGTTTGCCGCCGGACGGGTCATAATGCCCAAGACAAAGCCTGGTTTATAACCAAGGCTGAATAGAAATATGAAATAAATCATACCTGTGATATTAAATCACTTAGTTGGTTTATCAACTATGATTGGAGGAAGGGTGAAAACCCAAATCTTGAGTATTGATAACTCCCACCATGTAGTGCTGGTGTGTAATAAATCACGCCGGGTTATGATGAACACTAGATGATCAAACTGGCGACGTATAGTCAAAGCCAGACCGGGTTTTGTAACACCGGTTTGATAATGAATATGGTCAGACAACTTGTAGTTGAAAGCCAAGCCGGGTTAACAAACACCGGGTTATTATGATGACTGAAAAGCCACACCGGGTTAATAGACACCGGTTCAAGATAAATTTATCAAAGAGTAAAAACTTGGCAAAAAGCAAATAAAAACCGTGTAGTCGAGGCTTTTCAAGGGATGCCAGGCCCAAATTCGAGGCCTTTCATGGGCTGCCAGGCCACTGAGTTAAACCATTTTGCAAAGCCTTTTAAGATGGACCTCCAACTAACCAATCATCGTTTTAACTTTGACAAGTTTAGGGTCTGTATAAGATTGACTTGTCAAATATTCGGCGGGTCGTGCCAGGATTACCTGGATAGGAGTGGCTTACTTGATGAAGGCAGGTTAACCCGGGGTTTTAGGTGAATACACCAGGCTTCCAAGCCGTGGGTCGATCCCCAATTACAAGGGTCCTTTCAAACTCTTTGTTACTTTACACAAAGAGCCCCCAAGTAACTTTGTGAGCTGTGCTCAATGGTTACCTATGTTTGAGTTGTGCATAGCATCCAAACTCTCTTTGGCCCCTTGGGTGTGAAGCTCCCAAGATGTATTGTGGCATGATAGCCAGTTTAACAGGTAGTACTCCGTTTTGTCAGCTGAAGCCCCCATGTAACTCAAAAGATATTTGAGAAAAAACAACAGAGGCCCTGCTTATAGCAAGGATGCCGGTTTATTATGTTGATCATAATATATACATTGTCGAAATATGTACATAAGAGAAGCCTATGGCTCAAGTATAGTAAGGCCGAAGGACAGCTATGTTCCACGGCCGTCGGGTCTCCTCCTCAGAACTGCGTGAGTTGTCTCGAACGTCAATGAGATAGTATGATCTGTTGTGCAGATTCTTGCTGACCACAAAGGGTCCTTCCCAAGGTGGGGATAACTTGTGCATATCGGTCTGATCCTGGATGAGCCGGAGCACCAAGTCTCCTTCTTGAAAGGTTCTTGTTTTAACCCGACGGCTGTGATAATGCCGCAGATCTTGCTGATAAACCGCCGAACGAGCCAAAGCCATGTCCCGTTTTTCATCTAACAGGTCCAACGCCTCCTGGCGTGCTTGCTCACTATCCGCTTCAACATAATTAGCAACCCGGGGCGAATCATGACAAATATCACTTGGGAGGACCGCATCTGCCCCGTAAACCATGAAGAAAGGTGTATAGCTCGTTGATCTGTCGGGGGTGGTGTTAATGCTCCATAAAACTGAAGGTAATTCTTCAACCCAACAACCCGACGTCCGTTTTAAGGGAACCATGAGCCGGGGCTTGATACCCTTCAAAATTTCCTGATTAGCTCTCTTCGCTTGACCATTGAACTGGGGGTGAGCCACGGATGCTATATCAAGCCGGATGTGCTCTCTCTGACAGAAGTCCTCCATCTCACCTTTAGAAAGGTTTGTGCCATTATCCGTGATGATGCTGTGTGGAAAGCCAAAGCGGAAGATGATCTTCTTGAGAAATTGAACTGCCATAGCTGCATCACACTTGCTTACGGGCTCCGCTTCAACCCATTTAGTGAACTTGTCAACTGCCACCAACAGGTGGGTCTTCTTATCCTTGGATCGCTTAAAAGGTCCCACCATATCAAGTCGCCAAGTAGCAAACGGGCAAGTGATAGGAATCATCCATAGTTCCTGAGCTGGAACATGAGCTCGGCGTGAAAATTTCTGACAAGCATCACACCGCTTTACCAGATCCTCCGCATCAGCATGAGGTGTCAACCAGTAGAACCCATGACGAAAAGCTTTAGCCACCAGAGACTTTGAACCGGCATGGTGACCACAATCCCCTTCATGGATCTCACGTAGAATCTCTTGGCCTTCCTCGGGAGAGACACAACGCTGGAATACACCTGACACACTGCAATGGTGTAACTCGCCATTGTGAATAACCATAGACTTGGATCGCCGGACTATCTGTCGGGCTAAAACTTCATCATCTGGTAACTCGCCCCGGTTCATATGTGCCAGATATGGAACTGTCCAATCTGGAATGACATGTAAAGCGGCGACCAGCTGGGCCTTCGGATCAGGAACAGCTAAATCCTCCTCTGTAGGCAACTTAACAGACGAGTTATGCAAGATATCTAAAAAGGTATTGGGTGGTACCGGTTTACACTGAAATCCCAGTCGGCTTAAAGCTCTGCTGCTTCATTTTTGCGCCGGTCAATGTGCTCAACCTAATAACCCTTAAAGTGACCCGCCACAATATCCAACTCACGTCTGTAAGCCGCCATGAGTGGATCCTTAGAATCCCAAGTGCCATAAACTTGTTGGGCCACCAGATCAGAATCTCCAAAGCATCGTACTCGGCTTAAATTCATTTCCTTGGCTACACGGAGACCGTGGAGTAACGCTTCGTACTCAGCTGCATTGTTAGTACAAGGAAACATTAAGCGGAGAACATAACGAATTTTATCACCTCGAGGGGAAGTAAGGACAACTCCAGCCCCCGAGCCCTCCAATTGCCTGGATCCATCAAAGTGAATAGTCCAGTATGTGTTATCCGGTTTGTCCTCTGGTGCCTATAACTCGGTCCAATCATTGATGAAGTCAACAAGCGCTTGAGATTTGATGGTCGTTCGAGGCATATACTTCAACCCATGTGGACCAAGCTCAATTGCCCACTTTGCAACCCGACCAGTTGCCTCCCTGTTTTGAATTATATCGCCCAAAGGAGCAGAACTGACCACTGTGATGGAATGGCCTAGAAAGTACTGCTTGAGCTTCTGACTTGCCATAAAAACCCCATATACCAGCTTCTGCCAATGCGGATATCTCTGCTTTGACTCGATAAGCACTTCGCTGATATAGTAAACCGGCTGTTGAACCGGATATTCCTTCCTAGCCTCCTTGTGCTCAACCACAATGGCCACACTGACAACATGGGCATTAGCAGCCACGTATAATAACAAGGGCTCCTTGTCAATCGAAGCAGCAAGGACTGGCGGTTCAGCCAATTGCCGCTTCAAGTCTTCAAATGCCGCATCAGCCGCATCACTCCAGACAAAAGTGTCTGTTTTCTTCAACATCTGATATAGAGGGATCGCCTTTTCTCCTAAGCGGCTGATAAACCAGCTTAAGGCTGCAATTCGACCTGCCAGACGCTGAACATCATTAATGCACGCCGGTTTAGCTAAAGATGTAATCGCTTTAATCTTCTCCGGATTAGCCTCAATGCCTCTGTTGGACACCAAAAAACCTAGAAGCTTGCCTGCCGGAACAACAAAAACACACTTGTCCGGATTAAGCATCATCTTATAAACCCGAAGATTGTCAAAGGTTTCCTTGAGATCATCTATGAACGTCTCCTTCTTCCTGGATTTTACTACAATTTCATCCACATAGGCATGAACATTGCGCCCAATCTGAGTATGAAGACAATTTTGCACACAACGCTGGTAAGTTTCCTAGGCACTCTTAAGCCCAAAAGGCATAGAAACATAGCAGAAAGCTCCAAAAGGAGTGATGAAGGTTGTCTTCTCCTGGTCCTTAACTGCCATTTTGATTTGATGATAACCTGAATAGGCATCCAAGAAACTTAAACGCTCACAACCCGCCGTCACATCAATGATCTGATCAATACGCGGGAGAGCAAAAGGATCCGCTGGACAAGCTTTGTTCAGATCTGTGTAGTCCACACACATGCGCCAAGTGCCGTTTTTCTTAAGAACCAGCATCGGATTAGCCAACCACTCAGGGTGAAATACTTCAATGATAAATCCAGCAGCCAATAGTCGGGCTACCTCCTCACCAATGGCCTTGCGTCTTTCCTCGTTAAAGTGGCGAAGAAACTGCTTGACTGGTTTAAACTTAGGATCAATATTGAGAGTGTGCTCAGCGAGTTCCCTCGGTACACCTGCATGTCAGAAGGCTTCAATGCAAAAATGTCCCGGTTCTCACGGATGAACTTGATGAGCGCGCTTTCCTATTTCGGATCCAGATTGGTGTTGATGCTAAACTGCTTTGATGAATCGCCAGGAACAAAGTCAACAAGTTTAGTCTCATCTGCCGGTTTGAACTTCAGGGTCGGGTCATGCTCAGTGGTGGGCTTCTTCAGAGGGGTCATGTCTGCCGGATCAACATTGTCCTTATAGAACTTCAACTCCTTTGTAGCACAAACCGATTCAGCATAGGCCACATCACCTTCCTCGCAATCCAAAGCAATCTTACGTCTTCCTGAACTGTGATGGTCCCCTTATGACCTGGCATCTTGAGATGTAAATAAATCTAACAGGGCCTTGCCATGAACTTCACGTAAGCCGGCCGTCCAAACAGTGCATGATATGAGCTCTGGATTTTCACCACTTCAAATTAAGGGTCAATGTTTCAGACCTGGAATCATGTTCATCCCCAAACACAACCTCCAAAGCGATCTTGCCAACAGGATATGCCAATTTACCTAGTACTACACCATGAAAAATAGTGTTTGACGGTTTAAGATTCTTGTCTGTCAACCCCATGCGACGGAAAGTTTCGTAGTACATGATGTTGATACTACTCCCTCCATCCATCAGCACCTTGGTAAACTTATAACCTCCCACTTAAGGCGCCACCACCAAATCTAGATGACCCGGATTGTCAACCCGGGGCGGATGATCCTCTCTGCTCCACACAATGGGCTGCTCTGACCACTATAAGTAACGTGGCACTGCCGGTTCAACAGCATTAACTGCTCTCTTGTGAAGCTTCTGATCACGCTTGCACAAACTAGTAGTGAACACATGATACTGCCCACCATTCAACTACTTTGGGTGACTCTGATCACCTGACTACTGCTGATTCCCTTGATTATTCTGTTGGTTATGACCACCTTGGTTGTTCTGGTTGCCCTGATTATTCTGAAATCCAGAGTTTGAACCGCCGCCACCATGAAAACCTGGACCTGAACCGCCCGATGGACCCTGATCATACCGGAAGAGATCAGAATTTTTGAACTCCTTCATAATGTGACAATCTTTCCACAGATGTGTTGCTGGAACCTCCTTGGTCCCGTGCTTTGGGCAGGGCTGGTTTAGCAAACGCTCCAGATTCATCCCTCCACCGCGCTGGGTCGGTTTACCTTTACGACACTGCATATTGGTGTTAGCCACAAAATCTGAACTATCTGCTTTGCGCTTACCATTATTCCCATGGCTTCCTTGGTTGTGATGCTCTCCCTTTGCACCACCGTTCTTCTTTCCCTTCTCCGGTTTCTCCTCATCAGAATCGTGATGCTTGGTATTATCAGAATCGGCATACTTTACCAAGGCTGCCATAAGGGTTCCCATGTCATTGCAGTGGCGCTTGAGCCGTCCCAACTTCATCTTCAGTGAACTAAACCGGCAATTACGCTCTAGCGTTATGATTGCTTGGCCAGCGTTAATGCGGTCTGACGAGTGCAAAACTTCTGAAACCCGGCGCACCCAATGAGTTGTTGACTCGTTCTCTCCTTGAACACAGGCATCCAGATCCACAATGGACATAGGTTGTTTGCATGTATCCTTGAAATTTGCTATAAACCGGGCCTTCAATTGGTCCCATGACTCGATGGAGTTAGCTGGCAGGTTCTTCAACCAGGTGCGGGCTATCCCTTCCAACATCATCGTAAAGTATTTTGCACAGGCCGCTTCATCCACATCCAGCATCTCAATTGCCATCTCATAACTTTCAACCCACGCCTCAGGCGGCTGATCAGCGGTGTAATTAGGCACCTTACATGGACCCTTGAAATCCTTAGGCAGCCACACATTACAGAGAACCAGAATGAGACACGGTACTCCCCAGGAACTGAAGGCAAGCCCGGTGCCTCGGTCTACTGACGCTGCTGGCTGAACCGGGGTGGGTTGATAATGACCTGCATATTGTGCTGCTAAAGCGGCCTCCCTTCATGCTCTGACATTATCCACCACGTCCTGAGTGTTCACTTCACCACGTGCCGGATTGGGTCCTTGAGGGACAATACGGCACCGCGCACTGCTGGACACCTCTGGTTCATCTAGGTGCCTGCTATAGCTTTTGCTCGGACGGGGGGTCGTGTGAATCCTGTCTCGGCTATATGAGTAGGCCTGCTGCTGCGCCATAGCAGTCTGAAGAAGATCCCTGGCCCGCCGTGTCTCAACCGCCGCCGGCGATTCACCCTCCATCGGAATAGCTGCCAGCCGAGATGCTGCTGCTATCATGTTATCCAAAGGGGTAGAGAAGTGACCCCGCGGGGGTGTTGTGTACCGCGGCGGGTTGTCGGTTCGTCGAGGTGGACCCATCACCTGAGGTTGATCCTGTGCTCCGGTCCTTGGTACGACCGTCCGGTTTACTACTGGCGGGTTGCTGGTTCCTGCCCCTGGTGTACTGAAGAGATTCATCGCATTGTAATCCGCCGGCAAGCGAGACTGATGTCTCCTCCTCAATACTTCATTCGAGGCATTTTGATCCAGCAAAAGGCGACAATTCTCGGCCTGAATCCTCTGCGCCTGGGCATCTAAAGCGGCCCGCTCCTCTGTCCTCCTGGTTTCCTCAGCCGCCAAGTCCTCTTTGGCCTGAGTTATCTGATCCTGTAACTTAGCGACCTCTGCGTTATGCCAATCTTGAGTCTCCGCGGTAACTGTTGTGGCCAATAACGTCATCCAGGCGTCCAACAAACCGGACAGAACTTGAGCCGGCCGGCGCGCGGGGCCTCCTGCCTCGGCTGTTGGTCGGGATGCCGCCGCAGTAGAATTTTGCAAAGTTGGCTGTGTTCCGGCCATGAAGATTGCAACTCCGTTTGGTGGTTCAAGAAATTCCGGAATACTGGTGCCATCGGAATACCCTTCGAACACACCATCATGACCTTGGTATAGGGACTCGGTTTCGCTGGTGGATGATTCGCCATTGGAATAAGCGACCATCTCACCTTCGGACACCGGTTCAGATTCGATCCCGTGGACGCATCCTACGAACGCACGCTTCATGGCGGGCTGAATCCGAGCGGGGCTTGCACGCTGAGCCGTCTCGACGAGGTCGGTGCAGATGTCTGGCTCAGGGCCCAGTTCGCCGATCTTGCCGATGAAAACGTGAATTCCGCCAAAGGGGACCCGGTACCCGTACTCAATTGAGCCGGCCTCGGGGCCCCACCCTGCGTCGTCAATGTAGAGCTTGCCACGATGACTCTTGGTCATCCGGCCAACCGCGTACCCTTTGAGTCCTTCAAAGTTTCCCTTCAAGAACTCGAAACCATCATGCGATAGCCCCACGGTGGGCGCCAACTGTCGTGGAAATATCACGTCAGATGTCCTCATGAAAGGACTTAGTCATGGAGCAATCGCGATGGGTTAGCTTGAAGGGGTTAAACAGGACAAAGGAAACGAGAGTTTATACTAGTTCGGCCCCTTCAATGAAGGTAAAAGCCTACGTCTAGTTGTGATGGAATTATTGGGGTTTCGATTACCAGGGAGCAAACACGCTATGCCTGGCTTTCGAGTTGTTGTTTGTTGTCCCTGAACCGCCGCCGGGTCGTCCCTTTATATACACAGGTTGACGCCCGGCCGGTTTACAGAGTTCCGAGGCCGGCTCATACAAGTGTCCGGCTCGGTCTCTACCTCCCTAACTTACAATACAAGTTATACAACTATGGCGGGTTACCACTATGGGCCCTAATCCGCCTTTGGGCCTTGGGCCTCTAGCTTCATCAGTAAAGCGCCATCTTCCTGTTCTTCATGAGCTTCAATATAGTTGAGGGTGAACCGGCCCCTCCTAGGCGGTTTACACTCAGTAGTTATATCCCCAACATCCGGCGAGTCAGGGCAATCCGCCTCCTCCTCCACCTCCTCCTCTGGCGAGTGATCAAGGCACTCAGCCTCCTTCAACGGCGCATGGCGGCACTCCGCATGTGCCGGCGCCCGCGAGCAGCCAGCCTCCTTCTCCGCCTCGTCAACAAGGGCAGATCAAGAGACCCGCCGCTGCTCCGGCTGCTCCGGCACGTCGTAGTCCTTCTCCTCCGCCTCGTAAGAAAGGAAACAAAGCCGCAGCCGCTCCATCTGCTCCGGCATCTAGCAACACAGCCAGAGCCGGGAGGCAATACAAATTCGGTCCTTCTCTCAAGACTCCAGAGAAGTTACCATACGAGAGGACTGTGGAGGAAAACACACAGATCGTGCAAGCCGAAGTAAAGAACTTCTTTAAAGGGGTGAAAGCAAAGAAACATCCACCTCCGGAGGAGAAGATAGATCCGGTAAAAGTGAAGCATACTCTGGCTGCCCTGAAGAAACCGCCAAAGTCTCCGGCGAAAGGCAACGATGAGCGCATTCTTACAAAGTCATTTGTGGAAGCGCCGCGGTCGGGAAGTACTATCAGTGGTCAACGACGAGCTGGGAAAAAAGTTGCCCAGCTCAGCGAACAAGCGAACCAATCGTTCCCCCCGCTCCAGGTGTCTAGCGATATCGTCGCTAATGTTCCAAGCGGGATGGTGCCCGGTTATAACAATCTTGAAGATTACCTGCCCGATGATGTACAATATGATTTCTTGGAGGTGGACGAACACAAATACGTGTACGGGAAACCTCTCGTCAAAGATGAAAGATCTCTACCAATGATGATGCGAAGATTCCATGATTGGTACATGAAAACCTGCAGAGAGTCTGAGGGGGGGGGGGCATTTTGACGCTAAGAGTTAGAGAGGAGCATGACCTCTTTGGAATTGAACTGTTGAATGTTCCATTTGAGGAGTTCTTCGCGTTTTTCAATCTAAAGGCCCTCGATAAATTAATGATCACTTGCTACTGCCTGTAAGTAGTACTACTTCTGTCATTAATTAAGTCTTTATATATAGGTCAGCTCTTTCATTGCATGTATTTTTAATTATCCTCACTATATTATGCAGATTGAAGATCGCCGAATTGAAGAAAAGACAAATCGGTGATATTGGGTTCATTAATACAAATCTCATAGATGCATATATGGTTGAATTTCAGGCCAAAGATACCGAGGCCAAGATGTTACAATCGTTTGTATTAAATCTAAACAAAGCTATAATACTCTTCCCTTACAAATTCCAGTGAGTGTTTACTGTCTTGTGCATATTCGGTTTCCCTTATTAGTCGAGGTTATAGTAATATAATTGATGAGTTATGCATGAGTGCGCAGCTTCCACTATATTCTCCTAAAGATTAAGCTCGAGCAGGGACTAGTAACCGTCTTAGACTCGAGACAAAAAGCTCCCAAGGAGTACGCGGACATGACTGAAATTCTAGAGAAGTTAAATCGATCATTATCGCACCATATCGACAACTTTTTGTTCATTTCCTGATATCAAGTAATTGTTTTCTTTGTCTGGCAGGGTTTGGAAAAAATTCACCTCAAAAACTCCGGGACTACCGAAGAAGCTGCAATTTAGACACCCGAAAGTAAGTACTATAGTAGCATGTTCCACGCATCTCCTAGTGATTCAAGCGCTAGTTTCATCAATACCATTTAGCATGCGTGCTAATTATCAGTTTGATTGACCTCTATTTCTTGTAAAGTGGTTGTGGCAGGAACAAGGAAATGATTACTGTGGATACTACATTTGTGAGTCCATCCGCCACACGACTTGTGAGCGGGGCTACTCTGACAAACAATATGAAGTGCGTAAATAATAATATTCACAATTTTATTTTATTACCATCATTTGTGTTCAGTTTCATTTATTCATATATATGTATTGACCCCCTTCTTCAAATTAGATATTTTGGATGCAGAATGAACTCCTACCACCAGATCGTATGCGAGAAATTCAAGAGGAATTGGCGGCATTCTTTCTTGACCACGTGATCGCTAAAGATGGAGAATACCATGTGGACCCTAATCAGCTCAATTTTAATTAGGAGATTATATTGTAAGAGATACTTATATTGTATATATGTAGCCAGTACGTAGCGTCGGATAGATATACGAGAATTTGCTGTTCGACCAATCTCTTAGAGAAGGAGAGGCGGTCGATATCACTTCTCTCTGTATGCATATGTTCATGATGATCTTTTGTTTCCTTCATTTGCTTACTAGCTAGCGTGTCTAGTCCTCTCTATACATATAGTACGTAGCATCGACCAAGCACGAAGATAAGAGAGGACACTTCTCTCTATTAATTAGCTAGATAACACAATATATGAAACACCTAAATTAACCCCTCAAAACCTCCTACCCCCCCTTTAAAAAGCAAAAATCCCAGCACCTGAAATGCTGACGCGTGGATGCCTATTGGTCCCAATTGGCGCCACCAACCGGGACCAAAGGGCCTCCTGCCTGGGCTCGCCGCACCGGCCACGTGGAGGCTCATCTGTCCCGGTTTATGTAAGAACCGGGACTAAAGGTCTAGGGAATTAGTACCGACACTTTAGTCCCGGTTCAAAAACCAGGACAAATGACCCTTACGAACCGGGATAATAGGTCCTTTTTCTACTAGTGAGTGCATCTCTCGTACGTAGCAAGGACATCACGAACTGCCATTGCTTCAGCTGCCGACGCGTGGAAGAAGAGGAGTGTGTCATCCGCGAAGAGCAAATGCGAGATGCCCGGCGCCCTCGGGCATACCCGCAAGGGGGTGATCAAGCCCTGTTGCACTTTCCTTTTTAGTAGTGCATCAAGCCCATCCGCCACGAACAAAAATAGGAAAGGTGAGAGCGGGTCTCCCTGCCATAGCCCACGCGACAGGACGAATGAATCTGAGTTGGCTTCATTCACTTTGACAGAGTATGTCACCGAGGTTACGCAAAGCATAATCCATTGCACCAACCGGTGATCAAAGCCAAGCTGTTGCATCATCCGCCTTAGGAATTCCCAATCCACCCTATCATATGCCTTGGATAGGTCAAGTTTATATGCACAAGCACTCCTGTCCGGATCCTTCTCTTGCTTAATAGAATGAATGCACTCAAAGGAAATGAACGCACTATCTGTGATGAGTCTGCCTGGTATGAAGGCACTCTGTTCCGGCGCTATGATATCATCTAGTAGCGGTCGTAGCCGGTTCACAAGGCATTTAGAAATAATCTTGTATGTGATGTTGCATAGGCTAATGGGACGAAAGTCAGCAAGCCTTTTTGGATCCTTCACCTTAGGTATCAAGACTATAGATGTAGCATTTACACCCTCCGACATAATACCTGTTTCAAAAAATAGCTTCACCGCCGCGATTATATCCTCCTTAAGTGTACCCCAATGCTGCTGAAAAAATCTCGCTAGAAAACCGTCCGGGCCTGGGGCCTTAAGAGGGCCTATCTGGAATAACACATCACTAATCTCTTTATCAGAGAACGGGGCACATAGCTTTTCATTCATGTCATCCGTCACTTTTGGTTGAAAAAGTTGGATGATCTCCTCTGGGTCGATGGCAGGGTCAGCCGTGAGCATATGCTGGAAGTAATCCTTGGCCATCCTCTCCATAGCCCGTTGCTCTTGTTGCCATGCCCCGTGTGCATCCTTGAATCCTTTAATTCTATTCTTTCTAGCTCTCCAAACTGCCTTCCGGTGGAAGAACTTCGTATTTCTACCCCCCTCTTTGAGCTAAGAAACCCTTGAGCGTTGGAGCCATAGCATTTCCTCGCGGTATAGCATCTCCTGACCATAACGATGGATCTCCTCCGACACCCTCCATCTTCCCGCACATGCATCGGCGTGGCCAGTAAGGCCGTTGTCGGTGTCAAAACCGGCGGATCTCAGGTAGGGGGTCCCGAACTGTGCGTCTTAGGATCGATGGTAACAGGAGACAAGGGACACGATGTTTTACCCAGGTTCGGGCCCTCTTGATGGAGGTAAAACCCTACGTCCTGCTTGATTGATATTGATATTGTGGATGTTTACAAGAGTGGATCTACCACGAGATCAAGGAGGCTAAACCCTAGAAGCTAGCCTATGGTATGATTGTAATGGTTGTTGTTGTTTATCGACTAGCCTAGCCTCGGTTTATATAATGCACCAGAGGCCTAGGATAACAAGAGTCCTAGACGAATACGTCAGTGGGGGAGGAGTCCTTGTCTTGATCGCCAAGTCTTGTGGAATCTTCCTTATATGCGGCAACTGTCCGGACTGGCCCATGAGTATACGGCCATGGGGGTCCTCGGCCCAATCCAACTGATCGGGAGACGACGTGTTGAGTACCCCCTAGTCCAGGACACCGTCAGTAGCCCCCTGAACCGGTCTTCAAGTTGGGGACGCTCCTCGATTCTTCCGAACTGTTCTTCATCTTCGGCCATCGGTCTTGAAAACTGTTTCAACAAATCTTCTCATCTTCGATCTTGAGGATCGTCGAAATGCATTTGATGAGTTTACACGTCGGGTATCCAAGGAGCCCCTTTAAGTTTCCGGCCTTTATCAATGCCTTGTTATTTTTATGCCACACCTCGGGTTTGAAGTTGTTCCCGGGTGGCAACGTCCTCTTGCGTCCGAGCTCCAACACCGGACTGCATTCGAGGTATCTTTTGCAGCCGAGCACCAATGCCGGACTGCTTCCAGCTCTAACGCCGGACTATGTATCCAAGCTCTAACGCCGGACGGTATCCGAGCTCCAATGCCGGACTATGTATCCGAGCTCCAACGCCGGACTATGTATCCGAGCTCCAACGCCGGACTGTATCCGAGGTGTCGTAAATCACCTCGGTTCAAAGAAGTTTGAAGGAGTTTAGCCGAGCTTAATGTCGGAAGTTCCCTCTATGGAGCCAGCCACTAGCGCCCAAGCTTTACGTCGGACTGCTTCTGAGGTGGTGCACCACCCCGAATGTGGCCGATTTTTGTTAATATTTTTGATTGATGCTAGTATCCCTCAAGCTGGGTATCGGTCTAAAACCCGAGATGCACATGAAGGATGACACAAGACCGCTGATCCCCGTAGCCGCTGAGACTCATGTTGATTTGCAAAATCGGTCTGAGGATCAAGTCCTAGCTCGGCGGAATACTTCGGGACACAAAAAGCGGCGTGCTCAGTCCTCGAGACTCAGGTTGGGTGCGGCCGACCAACCTGAGGATCAAAATCTCCTCGGAAACTGTATTGCACTTAATTTTTTTTGCATAGAACAGGCAATGCAATAGCCCCCGAGACACTGGTCGGGTGGCAACACCAGATCAGGGGATTGATGTGCCCCTTTAATATTTGTAAATAATAAGCCCGAAGCCTAGTATCCCCCGAGCCTTAATGCGGGCACGGGAAGCCGAATTAAGGATCGATATCCATAGTAAAATCACAAATTATGTGTAATGACTCTATGTATCCAAGTACTTTACATCATTAATGCTCGGATCCGCATTGTATAAAACTTTGTTGACCGACCATCGGCTTCCACCTCCTCGGCCAATAGCCGAGGAGTGTTTGTCCTACTTTATAAAGCCTTTATGAGGGCAAAGATTTACAACAAACAAGGCAATCTGGCCATACAGTTTTATAAACAAAGGTACGCAGAGAGATATGTTATATTACTGTTTAACAGAAGAAATGTCTTCCAAAGAAAATAGTCCCGCTATCGGTTTCTTTCTTTGGGTTGTCATGCTAAACATGATCATGAAACCTCAGCTCCAATGTAAGAGCAAAAGATCGAGGATTTAGTTTGGGAGGCCAGTTAATAGCCCCCGGTAGTGTTCGGCGACAGTCGAGGTCAAGCCGGAAACACTTCGGCCAATGTTATGAATGGCCCGTCATTTAATATAATCATCAGATCGCTGACCAGTTTACACCTATTGTGACAGTCAGTTTTCGGCTTTCTCCACTGAGGTGCTTGACCATGCGAGCTGGAAGCACAATCGCAGCGGTTCTCCCTTTGCACACCTAGCCGAACAAAGCGGAACATAGGAGGCAAGCGCGGGAGCCGGGCAACCCAACTATTGACCGAAGACACAATTCGAAGCTGATGCATATATAGCAATATCCGAGAATGTTTTTGCCGAATCTCTAAAGGTGCCCGGCATTGCAATGCGAGACTTGTGCTGAAAACACACAAATAGTTAAAAGTGCCAAAAGCTTGGAAAACCAAAAAACGTCAGTAAAAACATGACGTCCGAACAAGATCAAGTGTTCGGTGCTAATCCGAAAATTGGACTTTAGAAAAAAAAGCGCTTCCGCCGTGCTTTAACTTTGCAACGACTAAGAAGAAAAACACTTAGTATGAAACGGCTCAAATAAACATAAGAGCCCCCAAGCGACTTGGGTAAAAGTTGACTATAAAATGTAAGGTGACATTTAGAATGCCTTCTAGCCGGATTGTAGATCGTTTGTCGTAGCGGACCTTTTTGCTTCAACCTCTGGACCCAATAGTCCGGAGTGTGTCCGAATACCCTCGCGGTTATAAAACCTGGGGCATGCGTGGAGACCAGGCGTAGGGGTCATTAGTGCTTTATTAGACAAGTGTCCAACTAGTTATGTTATATTACATGGTTAGTAAGAAACATCTTCCAGGGAGAATAGTTCCGTTAGGGGTTCCTTTCCCTGGGAGGCATGCCCTAAAGTGCATGTCCGGACTGCGAAAAGAGCAGAAAAACATCTGGGGGCAGGTAAATAAATAGGTAAGAAATCATCTTTTAGTTCACCGACCGAGTATTCCCTTAAGAACGCTAGCTTTCGGCTTCACCCAGTCTGAGGTACACATCCGGTTGACCCGGCAGTAACAATCGCAGAGGTGCTCCCTTTACCACCTAGCCGAACAATCGGGAACGTAGGGTAAGCACAGGAGCCAGGCAACCCAGCTTGGCCAAAACTTAAGTCATATCGATGCATATAATGGTGAATAAAAGGTACATGCGGAAGTGTGACACATGTGTTGGGCATAAAGCCCGAATTAATAAGCTTCTGTTAAAGAAGCCCCCAGGTATAATGAGCGCGGGTAGCGCGTCAAGTATGTGCAAACAAAGTTTGGACAAGGAAAAATTTTACAAGCAACTTTTTTTACAAAAAAGTATAATGCTTGGTCGAACCGAACACAAGTTAGAAATTTAAAACTTTGAGCATGAAGGCAACTTAGCTGGTTAATGTGTTCGGTATTGACGACGCGGTCCGAGCTTGATGCGGGACAAGTGTCCATCCCCCAAGCCGGTCCCGAGGTGGCGGAGCAAAGAGCTCGGCACTCCGAAGTGGTGACATAGCACGGTCAATGCAGGACGGCAGAGTGATGCCGAAGTCCCTGGCATGGGGTAATGAAGTGTTGACGAAGCCCCCCGTCCAGCCGAGGTGACGTCAAAGGATATAGTCCGGCTGGATCATTTTCCTGTGCACAAAAGATAGTGCAAACCAGAGATAATAGTAATAATAGGAATTAAAAAACATGTTGCATAATAAATAATTTATGCAAAGTGAGTAGTAAAATAAATATGGCCTGGCGCCGAAGTCGATGCCGATGCAGGTCGTCGGCGTAATGCAATAAAGGCGTGGCAAAGCCTGGATTCACAGGTCGGTCCGAGTTCCGGATGCGACGTTCGCCGGACTATGTACGGAAATTGACCGAACCATCATGCGACCGTTGATAATGCGGCCACCATTTGATAGACCTGTGTGCATATGATGGACAAACCAGAGTAATAATTCCTTGGGAAAAATTAACCCAAACAAGCAAAAAGAAATACTAGGATTAATAGCACCTGGTTTATTTGTTGTAGCAATCCGAAGGAAGGTGATTCCCAAAATTGGGACTCGATCCGCGCACCCATCGCCTGGTCGGCTAGTGACGCCGAAGTGTCCGGAGTAGGTTGATGAAGAGATGGCGAAGCCCCTGGTCTAGCCGAGATGTCGAATTTAGGTCGGCGTGATGGACACCAGCTTGAAGAAGCAATAGTGCGGCCCTGCCGATGCAGGTCGTGACGTGGTCGATGCCGGCTTGATGAAGCGACCGTGCGGCGGTGCCGGTATGCCCGCTCTGTGTAATCCGTAGGGGGGCGATGTTGGTGATGATTTATCCTTCATGATGCCGGACTCTCGTTTGGCTTGCCGAGATGATGATCCGGAGAAGTTGAGCTCGGCTCAACAAAGTGACGACGTGTCTGGCGCAGGTCGGCAGCCGTGGAGCAATATTGCCGGACTGGTTTGACACCAGCATGATGTTGAAGATCATGTTCAAAAGATCTTAAAGTTAGTGGGATGTGTTCGGAAACAAAACACAATACCCCGCACAAAACTTCCTTCAAAAAGGATGTCCGAAATCCCGTTCATAAAAAAGATGAACTCGGGTCGGATTTGTTTTCGCGCAGAAAACAGAACCGAAAAGTGATGCACTAATCGGAAGGTTCCCGGAGTTCGGTCGGTCGGATCGAGCTGAATTTTTGGCAGGTGGTAGATATGGGAATTCCGCAGCAAATCAACGGTTGGATCCTCCAAAGGACATCCGAGCTAGACGCTGGATACCACGCCCTAAACTCGTCCGGATTCTCGTCCAGATTCAACAGGGCTCCGGTATATCGGAGATTGCCGAAGATTCCTCCATCGGAACTCGACGAAATTTTTGCAGGGTTGTTGTAGACTTAATTCCGCATAATTCCAGCGAAGCAATCGTTTAGGCGATACTCGAGGAGGCGATGGCGGCTGATACAAGTTTGCTGTCCAGAAAAACAACACGGTCGCCTGAGGGCAATGTTGACGTTGAGCCCCCGAGCTCCATGGATGACTCCTCCATGATCTTGATAGAGATCGGAGTTGGTGTTGATGAAGGCCTTCATCCGAACATGACGATCGGAGGTAGGGCGCAGTCCTCGGTCAAGCCAAGGGGACCAGTCGAGCTGGTGACGAAGAAGCCGACGTTGCAGTTGACCTGCAGTCGAGCCATTGATCCTTTCGCTGATCACATAGCGGAACTCTCAATGAAAGCACCAATGTCGGTGTCAAAACCGGCGGATCTCGGGTAGGGGGTCCCGAACTGTGCGTCTTAGGATCGATGGTAACAGGAGACAAGGGACACAATGTTTTACCCAGGTTCGGGCCCTCTTGATGGAGGTAAAACCCTATGTCCTGCTTGATTGATATTGATATTGTGAATGTTTACAAGAGTGGATCTACCACGAGATCAAGGAGGCTAAATCCTAGAAGCTAGCCTATGGTATGATTGTAATGGTTGTTGTTGTTGTTGTTGTTGTTGTTGTTGTTGTTGTTTATCGACTAGTCTGGCCTCGGTTTATATAATGCACCAGAGGCCTAGGATAACAAGAGTCCTAGCCGAATACGCCAGTGGGGGAGGAGTCCTTGTCTTGATCGCCAAGTCTTGTGGAATCTTCCTTGTATGCGGCAATTGTCCGGACTGGCCCATGAGTATACGGCCATGGGGGACGACGTGTTGAGTACCCCCTAGTCCAGGACACCGTCAACCGTCGTCGTCCTCACGCAGGCAAGCTTGGTGTCGACGGCGCGGGCGGCACGCACCAGAGCTGCCTTGCGGAGGTCGTCAGGGACCAATGCCACTTTGCCCGAGGCTTCCACGCCCACATTCTCCTCATACTGCTCCACGCACTGGAACTGCTCGACAAAATGCCGAGCTGAGTTAGAACGAGAAGGAAGAAGAAGACCCATCGGGGATTGCCACGTGGACACAGACCCGGTCAAAACCACGGCATGTCATTTAGAAACCGCTTGCAATCGTGAGAGGGACTTAGCTTGTCTGATTTCAAGAGTTGGAGATGCAAGTTGTCCAGTTTTATAGCTGAGGGATCAAATCTAGACTTCGTCAAGAGTTGAGAGACGAAAACTATAATTTTCTCATCTAAATTCTCTTAAAGTACAAATAACTCGTCAGAATGTGCCAACCAACAATATAGAGACAACATTGATAACGAGTTATGAGCTTTGATCTATAAAGATTGCATGGAGATAGAGTTGACGGAGATGGTTTTATGGCACCAATTATATGTCCTCGAGAGTTCATAGTATATGATGAATTTAGCATCCCTATTTCCACAATTTTGTCAACCTTTTCCTTTCCCACTCTATTTTTGGAGACGTATTTTCTTATGAAAGGTGGAGGGTCAATTTCCGCTTCAGCATCACTTGATTGCACTTGTAGAGTGTGCACGATAAGACCTGGATCACTAGTGGCGGAGCTTCATGTTAGAGATATGACACACAATCAAACACGATGAAGAACGAAAACAAGCAAGGGACATGAGATTTTAACGTGAAAAACCCCTCCAACATGAATGGTAAAAAACCATGGACGCCATGTAGCCAAACTTCATTATATCAGGGAAGGTTACAAACACCGGGAGATTTACAACTGATCAATTATCCTATGCAGCGGTTTACAAAAGGTATATATAACACAGGTGACCTATGCAGCGGTTTACAAGAGGCAAAAGTTATGTCGGACGCGAGGGCAGAGGCCAACGGTTACGTAGGTTGTGGACGAGGAACCGTTGCGCACGAAGGAAGGAGGAAGAGAGGAAGAAGATAGTCCATAAAAACGACCTACGCAAAAGGTATTTTCAGGTAACTGGATAATAGGCGCTCCCGTACAACACTGATTTTCCACGTTACCACCCACGCTGTCGCTAACGTGTACTACTACTGTTCATGCATATGAATGCGTCGATGGAGGAGTCATGCCCTTCGAGAGAGTGCGAACCCCTACGTGCCACCGCCGACGAGGCCGTGTGGCTTTGTTTATTGGCGGGATGACCACTCCACGCACTTGTACCGGTGTCGGTGTGCTTCTCGAAGTCGAACACCTGGCCCATTCTGACACCTACAAATAGCCACCTGCAGTTGCACTTGGCTGCATCGCGACTCGCAGCAGTTCAACACTTACACAGCCATACACATCACCAGTAGATCGACCGGTGTACGTAAGGCGACAATGGAGTACCAGGGGCAGACCGGCCACGCCACCGACAAGGTGGAGGAGTACGGCCAGCCCGTGGCCGGGCACGGAGGCGCCACCGGCGGCCCCACGGGGACGCACGGCGCCGCCGCCGCCGCGGGCACCGGGCAGCTCCAGCCGACCAGGGACGACCACAAGACCGACGGTGTCCTGCGCCGCTCCGGCAGTTCCAGCTCCAGCTCGGTGAGCCCAAGGACAGATCTGCCTGCCGCTATATACATCGACTCACTCGACCGGTCATCTTAACCTTGCTGTGCTTCTTGCTGTGTTAAAATGTGTAGTCTGAGGACGACGGCGCTGGCGGGAGGAGGAAGAAAGGGATGAAGGAGAAGATCAAGGAGAAGCTCCCCGGCGGAGCCCACAAGGACGCCACCGGGCAGCAGCACACGCCGGCGGCCGGCGAGTACGCCGGGACCGGCACCGGCACGCACGGCGCGGAGGCCACCGGCGAGAAGAAGGGCGTCATGGACAAGATCAAGGAGAAGCTTCCCGGCGGGCAGCACTAAGCTAAGATGGGCAGCTAGCGATCGACCTGTGTCTGTGTTCGCCTGTTCGGTCAAAGCTCTGTCGCATGCATGCGTACTTCTACATGCGTTCCTACGGGATAAATAATCGGCGCCGATCGAGGTGCCGGAGTATATATGTTGTGTGTGTGACGTATTTGTGGACCCCGTACGTGTACATGTATTTGTATCTCCATCGTAATAAAGCGCTCGTTTATATTTGTGTTTTTAGTCCCGATCGATGCAAAGGCTAATGTAAACTTCAATTGGTCGAATGCGGTTTGGTCCGTTGGTAAAATTTCAACCGGTCTATAGCAATTTTTGCACGAGAACACAAGGTTCAAATTTTTATTTTTAGTTTACAAATTTAAATTCTTCCCCTTTTTTCATAAAAAGTTCGGATGTATTCCTCTTCAAGTATGATAGTATAACACAAACCAGAAATAATAAAATTTATATCCAGATCTTTGGACCATATAATCTAGTGACGACTACAAGCACTGAATCAAGACGAGGTGTATATCCAGATCTTTGGACCATACAATCTAGTGACGACTACAAGCACTGAATCAAGACGAGGTGCACCACCGTCATTGCCCTCACTCGTCAGAACCGGGCGTCATCGCCCCTTCCTCGTCAGAACCGGGCAAAAATTGTTGTAGTAGATAATCGAAAAATGCTAAGACATCATAAGACCAACTCACCAGACCAGCCCTCGATGAAGAGTAGCGTAGATCAGAATATCCAAACTAGATCAGAAGATCAAACACACACGATCAAAGACAAACAATAACCAGATCTGAACAAACCCACCAAAGACAGATTAGCCGAAGACACACCTCCACACGCTCATCGGTGATGCTAGACACATCACCAGAGAACAGGGGTTAGGCAGGGAGAACCTTATTTTATTTTCAGATAACCGTCGCCGTTTCGTCTTCCTGAACTTGACAAAAACCCTAAGAAAATTTTAAAAAACATCTAAAATGGAGCCCTCCCGCAGGCAAAGACCAGGGTCCACTGCGTCCCTATGACCCTAAGGGCATCTCCAGCCGTTCGCCCCCCAGGAGGGGCAAAAAATCGCCCCCTGGGGGCGCACCGGCGCTAAACCGCGCACTGGGGGCGTGATGTCCCCCAGTCGCGGCGCCCACGGTTAGTCAAAAAAGTCAAAAACGACTCAAATTTAACGCAAACATCGGCGAGTTCGTTCAAACTTAAACATATTTTACAAAAAAAAAACTACCGCGGGCTACCCCCGCCGTCTCCCTCGCCGCCCGCCTCGCCGCCCGCCCACGCGGTTCTACATGCCGAGGAGGCTGTAGAACCGCGTGTAGTCACCGCCGTCGTCGTCGTCGTCATCGTCGTTGTCGTCGTCGCCGCCCCCGCCGTCCCTGCTGCATCCCTCCCCCGGTTGGCGCGGCGGGTTGGAAGGTCCGGGGGCGTCGTCGTCGTCGTCGTCGTCGCCGTCGAGGACCACGACGCCGTGCATGTCCTCGCGCCCACGCTTGCGGGCGGTGATCTCCTCCAGCGCCCGGCGCTGCCGGACCGTCTCGTCGCGGAGGTAGTCCTCCCGCGCCCACCGCCTGACGTCCTCGTCGGAGAAGCCCCGCCGGGCTATCTCCTCGTACTCCGCGGGGAGGTCGGGCTCCGGCTTGGGCTCGACGAGGACGAAGCGGCCGGTGGGTGGCGGGGCGTTGGCGCCGATGCGGACGCCGGAACTGCGGGTGCGCGTGCTGACCGGCGTACCCTGGGGCTCCGGCTTGACGGGGTGGAGGCAGGGTGAGCCGCCGGACGAGGAGGAGGACCCCCCGGTCTCTATGCGCCTCAGGGTCCAGGAGCTTCCCCGATGGCGTGAGAAGGAAGGGGGATCGGGGTACTCGAGGCGCGGCGTGTTGCCGCCCTCGATGTACTCGAGGACGGCCTCCAACGTGCGCCCGGGCACGCCCCACCACCGACGCCGGCCGGCGGCGTTGAGCCTGCCGGAGGGCACGACGCCGTTGGTGGCCTCGAGCTGCTGGGCATGACGGCGGCGGAAGTACGGTTCCCAGAGCGGGCTGTCGGGGACGTACTGTGGCCCCTCCCTCGCCGCACGCGGCAGGTTCGAGCGGATGCGTGCGATCTCCGCACGCCGCGCCGCGCCGGTGGGTACCGGGGGCACCGGCACGCCGCCCACGCCGATCCTCCACGCCCCGGGCACCCGCATGTCCGGCGGGACCAGGTACTCGGCCTCGTAAAGGAGGCGAGCCTCGTCTTCCTGCAGATGGCGGCGGCCGAAGGCGTTCGCCGCCGCGCCGCCGCCTGGGAAGCGCTCGGCCATGGGTGTGAATTGGAGACGGCGAAAGAGAGGAGAGGAGAGGGAGGAACGACGACGACGGGAGAGTGTGTGAGTCGCCGAGTGCGCCGGGACGCGTCATATATAGGCCGAGGCGTCGCCCACGCGCGTGCCACCGTGTGTACGTGTGGCGGGCGAGGGAGGGCGAGCGACGCGTGTCGTACGGTCTTCACTGTGCCGCCCGTGAGGCATCAATGGCGCAGGCTGACCGGCGCGGCAGCGCGCGGCAGCTTTGGCATTGATTCGCCGCGGGAAACGAGGCGATGAGGACGACGAAGGGCCGAGAAGAGAGCCGTGTTGGGGAACGTAGCAGAAATTCAAAATTTTCCTACGTGTCACCAAGATCTATCTATGGAGAAACTAACAACGAGGGGAAGGAGAGTGTATCTACATACCCTTGTAGATCGCTAAGCGGAAGCGTTCAAGAGAACGGGATTGAAGGAGTCGTACTCGTCGTGATCCAAATCACCGGAGATCCTAGTGCCGAACGGACGGCACCTCCGCGTTCAACACACGTACAGCCCGGTGACGTCTCCCACGCCTTGATCCAGCAAGGAGAGAGGGAGAGGTTGAGGAAGACTCCATCTAGCAGCAGCACAACGGCGTGGTGGTGATGGAGGAGCATGGTAGTCCAGCAGGGCTTCGCCAAGCACCTACAGGAGAGGAGGAGGTGTCACGGGAGGGAGGGAGGCGCCAGGGCTTCAGGTGCGGCTGCCCTTCCCTCCCCTCCCTTTATATAGGGGCAAGGGAGAGGGGGAGGCGCAGCCTTGCCCCTTCCTCCAAGGAAGGGGTGCGGCCAAGGGGGGGGGAGGAGTCCATCCTCCCCAAGGCACCTCGGAGGTGCCTTCCCCCTTGAGGACTCTCCCCTTTTTCTTATATGTTGGCGCATGGGCCTCTTGGGGCTGGTGCCCTTGGCCCATATAGGCCAAGGCGCACCCCCTACAGTCCATGTGGCCCCCCGGGGCAGGTGGACCCTCTCGGTGGACCCCCAGACCCCTTTCGGCACTCCCGGTACAATACCGATAAAGTGCGAAACTTTTCCGGCGACCAAAATAAGACTTCCCATATATAAATCTTTACCTCCGGACCATTCTGGAACTCCTTGTGACGTCCGGGATCTCATCCGGGACTCCGAACAACATTCGGTAACCACATACAAACTTCCTTTATAACCCTAGCGTCATCGAACCTTAAGTGTGTAGACCCTACGGGTTCGGGAACCATGCAGACATGACCTAGACGTTCTTCGGTCAATAACCAACAGCGGGATCTGGATACCCATGTTGGCTCCCACATGTTCCACGATGATCTCATCGGATGAACCACGATGTCAAGGACTCAATCGATCCCGTATACAATTCCCTTTGTCTAGCGGTATTGTACTTGCCCGAGATTCGATCATCGGTATACCGATACCTTGTTCAATCTCGTTACCGGCAAGTCTCTTTACTCGTTCCGTAACACATCATCCCGTGATCAACCACTTGATCACATTGTGCACATTATGATGATGTCCTACCGAGTGGGCCCAGAAATACCTCTCCATTTACACGGAGTGACAAATCCCAGTCTCAATGCGTGCCAACCCAACAGACACTTTCAGAGATACCTGTAGTGCACCTTTATAGCCACCCAGTTACGTTGTGACGTTTGGTACACCCAAAGCATTCCTACGGTATCCGGGAGTTGCACAATCTCATGGTCTAAGGAAAAGATACTTGACATTAGAAAAGCTTTAGCATACGAACTACGATCTTTGTGCTAGGCTTAGGATTGGGTCTTGTCCATCACATCATTCTCCTAATGATATGATCTCGTTATCAATGACATCCAATGTCCATGGTTAGGAAACCGTAACCATCTATTGATCAACGAGCTAGTCAACTAGAGGCTTACTAGGGACATGGTGTTGTCTATGTACCCACACATGTATCTGAGTTTCCTTTCAATACAATTATAGCATGGATAATAAACTATTATCATGAACAAGGAAATATAATAATAACTAATTATTATTGCCTCTAGGGCATATTTCAAACAGTCTCCCACTTGCACTAGAGTCAATAATCTAGTTCACATCGCCATGTGATTAACACTCACAGGTCACATCACCATGTGACCAACATCCAAAGAGTTTACTAGTGTCACTAAACTAGTTCACATCATCATGTGATTAAGACTCAATGAGTTCTGGGGTTTGATCATGTTATGCTTGTGAGAGAGGTTTTAGTCAAGGGATCTGTAACATTCAGATCCGTATGTACTTCGCAAATCTATATGTCATATTGTAAATGCTGCTTCGACGCTCCACTTGGAGCTACTCCAAATGGTTGCTCCACTATACGTATCCGGTTTGCTACTCAAAGTCACTCGAATAGGTGTTAAAGCTTGCATCGACGTAACCCTTTATGTCAAACTCTTTATCACCTCCATAATCGAGAAACATGTCCTTATTTACTCCGAGGACAATTTTGACCGCTGTCCAATGATCCATTCCTGGATCATTCTTGTACCCCTTGACTGACTCATGGCAAGGCACACTTCCGGTGCGGTACACAACATAGCATACTATAGAGCCTACGTCTGAAGCATAGGGGACGACCTTCGTCCTTTCTCTCTCTTCTGTCGTGGTCGAGCTTTAACTCTTAACTTCATACCTTACAACTCAGGCAAGAACTCCTTCTTTGACTGATCCATCTTGAACTCCTTCAAGATCACGTCAAGGTATGTGCTCATTTGAAAGTACCATTAAGCATTTTTGATCTATCCTCATAGATCTTGATGCTCAATGTTCAAGTAGCTTAATCCATGTTTTCTATTGAAAAACACCTTTCAAATAACCCTATATGCCCAGAAATTCTACATCATTTTTGATCAACAATATGTCAACAACATATACTTATCAGAAATTCTATAGTGCTCCCACTCACTTCTTTGGACATAAAAGTTTCTCATAAACTTTGTATAAACCCAAAATCTTTGATCATCTCATCAAAGTGTATATTCCAACTCCGAGATGCTTACTCCAGTCCTTGGAAGGATTGCTGGAGCTTTGCATACCTTTTAGCATCCTTAGGATCGACAAAACCTTTCTGATTGTATCGCATACAACCTTTTCTGACGAAGACTGGTAAGTAAACTCGTTTTGACATCCATCTGCCAGATTTCATAAATGCAGCTAATGCTAACATGATTCCGACGGACTTAAGCATCGCTACGGATGAGAAAATCTCATCGTAGTCAACTCCTTGAACTTGTGAAAAACTCTTCGCCACAAGTCGAGCTTTATAGACGGTGACATTACCATCCACGTCCGTCTTCTTCTTAAAGATCCATTTATCTCAATGGCTTGCCGATCATCGGGCAAGTCCACCAAAGTCCATGCTTTGTTCTGATACATGGATCCTATCTCGGATTTCATGGCTTCTAACCATTTGTCGGAATTTGGGCCCACCATCGCTTCTCCATAGCTCGTAGGTTCATTGTTGTCTAGCAACATGACCTTCAAGACAGGGTCACCGTACCACTCCGAAGCAGTACGCGTCCTTGTCGTCCTACGAGGTATGGTAGTGACTTGATCCGAAACTTCATGATCACTATCATAAGCTTCCACTTCAATTGGTGTAGGTGCCACAGGAACAACTTCCTGTGCCCTGATACACACTGGTTGAAGTGATGGTTCAATAACCTCATCAAGTCTCCACCATCCTCCCACTCAACTTTTCGAGACGAACTTTTCCTCGAGAAAGGACCCGATTCAAGAAACAATCCCTATTGCTTTCGGATCTGAATTTAGGAGGTATACCCAACTGTTTTTGGGTGTCCTATGAATATGCATTTTATCCGCTTTGGGTTCGAGCTTATCAACCTGAAACTCTTTCACATAAGCGTCGCAGCCCCAAACCTTTAAGAAACGACAACTTAGGTTTCTCCAAACGGTGTCGTCTCAACGGAATTATGTGGTACCCTATTAAAATGAGTGCGGTTGTCTCTAATGCCTAACCCATGAACGATAGTGGTAATTCGATAAGAGACATCATGGTATGCACCATATCCAATAGGGTGCAACTATGATGTTCGGACACACCATCACTCTATGGTGTTCCAGGCGGTATTAATTGTGAAACAATTTCCACAATGTCTTTGTTGCGTGCCAAAGCTCGTAACTCAGATACTCATCTTTATGATCATATCATAGACATTTTATCCTCTTGTCACGATGATCTTCAACTTCACTCTGATATTACTTGAACCATTCAATAATTCAGACTTGTGTTTCATCAAGTAAATATACTCAACATCTACTCGAATCATCTGTGAAGTAAGAACATAACGATATTCACTGCATGCCTCAGCACTCATTGGACTGCAGACATCAAAATGTGTTACTTCCAACAAGTTGCCATCTAGTTCCATCTTACTGAAACCGAGGCTTTTCAGTCATCTTGTCCATGTGGTATGATTTGCATATCTCAAGTGATTCAAAATCAAGTGAGTCTAAACGATCCATCTGCATGGAGTTTCTTCATGCGTATGCACCAATAGACATGGTTCGCATGTCTCAAACTTTTCAAAATGAGTGAGTCCAAAGATCCATCAACATGGAGCTTCTTCATTCGTTTTATACCAATATGACTTACATGGCAGTGCCACAAGTAAGTGGTACTATCATCACTATCTTATAATTTTTGGCATGAAAATGTGTATCACTACGATCGAGATTCAATAAACCATTCCTTTAGGTGCAAGACCATTGAAGGTATTATTCAAATAAATAGAGTAACCATTATTCTCCTTAAATGAATAACCATATTGCGATAGACATAATCCAATCATGTATATGCTCAATGCAAACACCAAATGATAATTATTCAGGTTTAATACTAATCTTGATGGTAGACGGAGCGTGCGATGTTTGATCACATCAAACTTGGAAACACTTCCAACACATATCGTCAGCTCACCTTAGCTAGTCTCCGTTTATTCCGTAGCTCTTTTATTTCGAGTTACTAACACTTAGCAACCGAACCGGTATCTAATACCCTGGTGCTACTAGGAGTACTAGTAAAGTACACATTAACATAATGTATATCCAATATACTTCTATCAACCTTGCCAGCCTTCTCATCTACCAAGTATCTAGGGTAATTCCGCTCTAGTGACTATTCCCCTTATCACAGAAGCACTTAGTCTCGGGTTTGGGTTCAACCTTGGGTTTCTTTACTGGAGCAGCAGCTGATTTGCCGTTTCATGAAGTATCCCTTCTTGCCCTTGCCCTTCTTGAAACTAGTGGTTTCACCAACCATCAACAATTGATGCTCCTTCTTGATTTCTACTTTCGCGGTGTCAGACATCGTGAATACCTCAAGGATCATCATATCTATCCCTGATATGTTATAGTTCATCACGAAGCTCTAGCAGCTTGGTGGCAATGACTTTGGAGAAACATCACTATCTCATCTGGAAGATCAACTCCCACTCGATTCAAGTGATTGTTGCACTCAGACAATCTGATCACAAGCTCAACAATTGAGCTTTTCTCCCTTAGATTGCAGGCTAAGAAAATCGTCGGAGATCTCATACCACTTGACGTGGGCACGAGCCCGAAATCCCAATTTCAGCCCTCGAAACATCTCATATGTTCCGCGACATTTCGAAAAACGTCTTTGGTGCCTCTACTCTAAACCATTTAACTGAACTATCACGTAGTTATCAAAATGTGTATGTCTGATGTTCGCAACATCTACAAACAACGTTTGGGGTTCAGCACACTGAGCGGTGCATTAAGCACATAAGCTTTCTACTGTCCGCATAATCGCTACTATCAACTTTCAACTATATTTTCTCTAGGAACATATCTAAACAGTGGAACTAAAGTGCGAGCTTACGACATAATTTGCAAAGATCTTTTGACTATGTTCAGGATAATTAAGTTCATCTTATGAACTCCCACTCAGATAGACATCCCTCTAGTCATCTAAGTGATTACATGATCCGAGTCAACTAGGCCGTGTCCGATCATCACGTGAGACGGACTAGTCATCATCGGTGAACATCTTCATGTTGATCGTATCTACTATACGACTCATGCTCGACCTTTCGGTCTCTTGTGTTCCGAGGCCATGTTTGTACATGCTTGGCTCGTCAAGTCAACCTAAGTGTTTCGCGTGTGTAAATCTGTCTTACACCCGTTGTATGTGAACGTAAGAATCCATCACACCCGATCATCACGTGGTGCTTAGAAACGACGAACTTTCGCAATGGTGCACAGTTAGGGAGAACACTTTCTTGAAATTTTAATGAGGGATCATCTTATTTACTACCGTCGTTCTAAGCAAATAAGATGCATAAACATGATAAACATCACATGCAATCAAATAGTGACATGATATGGCCAATATCATTTTGCTCCTTTTGATCTCCATCTTCGGGGCTCCATGATCATCATCGTCACCGGCATGACACCATGATCTCCATCATCGTGTCTTCATGAAGTTGTCTCGCCAACTATTACTTCTACTACTATGGCTACCGGTTAGCAATAAAGTAAAGTAATTACATGGCGTTGTTCAATGACAGGCAGGTCATACAATAAATAAAGACAACTCCTATGGCTCCTGTCGGTTGTCATACTCATCGACATGCAAGTCGTGATTCCTATTACAAGAACATGATCAATCTCATACATCACATATCATTCATCACATTCTTCTTGGCCATATCACATCACATAGCATACCCTGCAAAAACAAGTTAGACGTCCTCTAATTGTTGTTTGCATGTTTTACGTGGCTGCTATGGGTTTCTAGCAAGAACGTTTCTTACCTACGCAAAACCACAACGTGATATGCCAATTGCTATTTACCCTTCATAAGGACCCTTTTCATCGAATCCGTTCCGACTAAAGTGGGAGAGACTGGCACCCGCTAGCCACCTTATGCACAAAGTGCATGTCAGTCGGTGGAACCTGTCTCACGTAAGTGTGCGTGTGAGGTCGGTTTGGGCCGCTTCATCCCACAATACCGTCGAAACAAGATTGGACTAGTAACGGTAAGCATATTGAACAACATCAATGCCCACAACTACTTTGTGTTCTACTCGTGCAAAGAATCTACGCAATAGACCTAGCTCTGATACCACTGTTGGGGAATGTAGCAGAAATTCAAAATTTTCCTACGTGTCACCAAGATCTATCTATGGAGAAACTAGCAACGAGGGGAAGGAGAGTGCATCTACATACCCTTGTAGATCGCTAAGCGGAAGCATTCAAGAGAACGAGGTTGAAGGAGTCGTACTCATCATGATCCAAATCACCGGAGATCCTAGTGCCGAACGGACGGCACCTCCGCGTTCAACACACGTACAGCCCGGTGACGTCTCCCATGCCTTGATCCAGCAAGGAGAGAGGGAGAGGTTGAGGAAGACTCCATCCAGCAGCAGCACAACGGCGTGGTGGTGATGGAGGAGCATGGTAGTCCAGCAGGGCTTCGCCAAGCACCTGCAGGAGAGGAGGAGGTGTCACGGGAGAGAGGGAGGCGCCAGGGCTTCAGGTGCGGATGCCCTTCCCTCCCCTCCCTTTATATAGGGGCAAGGGAGAGGGGGAGGCGCAGCCTTGCCTCTTCCTCCAAGGAAGGGGTGCGGCCAAGGGGGGGAGGAGTCCATCCTCCCCAAGGCACCTCGGAGGTGCCTTCCCCCTTGAGGACTCTCCCCTTTTTCTTATATCTTGGCGCATGGGCCTCTTGGGGCTGGTGCCCTTGGCCCACATAGGCCAAGGCGCACCCCCTACAGCCCATGTGGCCCCCCGGGGCAGGTGGACCCCCCCGGTGGACCCCCAAACCCCTTTCGGCACTCCCGGTACAATACCGATAAAGTGCGAAACTTTTCCGGTGACCAAAATAAGACTTCCCATATATAAATCTTTACCTCCGGACCATTCCGGAACGCCTCGTGACGTCCGGGATCTCATCCGGGACTCCGAACAACATTCGGTAACCACATACAAACTTCCTTTATAACCCTAGCGTCATCGAACCTTAAGTGTGTAGACCCTACGGGTTCGGGAACCATGCAGACATGACCTAGACGTTCTTCGGTCAATAACCAACAGCGGGATCTGGATACCCATGTTGGCTCCCACATGTTCCACGATGATCTCATCGGATGAACCACGATGTCAAGGACTCAATCGATCCCGTATACAATTCCCTTTGTCTAGCGGTATTGTACTTGCCCGAGATTCGATCATCGGTATACCGATACCTTGTTCAATCTCGTTACCGGCAAGTCTCTTTACTCGTTCCGTAACACATCATCCCGTGATCAACTACTTGATCACATTGTGCACATTATGATGATGTCCTACCGAGTGGGCCCAGAGATACCTCTCCATTTACACGGAGTGACAAATCCCAGTCTCGATTCGTGCCAACCCAACAGACACTTTCGGAGATACCTGTAGTGCACCTTTATAGCCACCCAGTTACGTTGTGACGTTTGGTACACCCAAAGCATTCCTACGGTATCCGGGAGTTGCACAATCTCATGGTCTAAGGAAAAGATACTTGACATTAGAAAAGCTTTAGCATACAAACTACGATCTTTGTGCTAGGCTTAGGATTGGGTCTTGTCCATCACATCATTCTCCTAATGATGTGATCCCGTTATCAATGACATCCAATGTACATGGTTAGGAAACCGTAACCATCTATTGATCAACGAGCTAGTCAACTAGAGGCTTACTAGGGACATGGTGTTGTCTATGTACCCACACATGTATCTGAGTTTCCTTTCAATACAATTATAGCATGGATAATAAACTATTATCATGAACAAGGAAATATAATAATAACTAATTATTATTGCCTCTAGGGCATATTTCCAACAAGCCGTGTCGCTGACGCGGCGGGCCCGCGGCTTTTTCGCGCCAAAACAGTTCACCCGGCGCCCCCGGGCGCCCCCCAACGCGCCGGGTTCGGGCTGGGTCCGCCGGCGCTGTTTTCGGCCCAAGCCGGCAAAAATCGGGCTCCTGGGGGCACGACTGGGCCGTTTTTTCGGCGCCGGCGCGAAAAAAAATATCTGGGGAGGCCTTCCTGGGGGCGCGGCTGGAGATGCCCTAAGCCCTCTGGAGAAGAGGCGGACCGGCGGCAGCGCCAGAGAGAGAAAGAGAAATCCTGTTTTTTGGGAAAGGAGGCGGCTGCATAAGAGATCTTGTCTTTTTTTCGATAAAGGGCCCTTTTATTGTCTCAAAATGTAGCATCAAAGTGATACAAAGCATTAAGAGTATCATCGGCCTCTGCATAACTAGAATGCACACAGCCAAACACCAGTAGTCTGATAAACAGAAAGATAAAAGACCAACAATTCGGCAACAGTAGAGTCCATAGACCGACACTATGTCTATGTCGAAAGAGACGGTGGACCGAGCCGGAGATTATGCTGCTATACATGTTGGGTAAAAACCTCCATAGCCACCTGCTCCAACAGTGTACACACCGCCTTGAACAACGATTGATACTCCGCTCGTTGTAGCGTACACCACGTACGAAGCCAGTGTGTACAACGGAAAACAACCTGCAAAGGAGAAACAGATTTGTCATTAAAAACAATATCATTTCTACATAGCCAAAGCGACCATAATAAGACATATACTCCCACCCTTATTAACGTTTTGTACCTATTTGAAATACCGTCCAACCAATGATCAAAAATATTGGCAACACTTGTGGGCGAAAATAACAAATTTTCATAGCACACATAACTTATTAAGGGAAATAATTATTTTCATGTGACATCGAAACTTAAATATTGGAATTGAATTGACTAAGAAATGAAATCAAATTCTGTATAAGTTGAACTAGAATCAAATTTGATTCTTAGTAGACAAAAGAGTTCCCGATTGGACGGCTACGGTTAGGGGTGGGCACTTTGAAATCGAACACCGAAAAACCAAACCAAACCAAACCTTTTTAACCGATTTGTCGGTTTATTCGGTGTTCGGTTTTATGGTTCGGTGTGAAAGCCGACCACTGTACGGTGTTCGGTGTCGTGTTCGGTTTTGATCGCTAACAAACCGAATTCACCGAAGAAACCGATCTGTACGTATCCTGGTTAGTATGTTCCTTTTTTAGGGGAAGGTTAGTATGTTCCTGTAGTGCAAGCGCAAGTGCGCAACAGCTGGCAGACCAATTTGCGATCGGCCCAACCCAATGGTTGCTGCACAATTATTTTTCTCAAAAATCTACTCTGTAATGTATCGGTGCTGCCACATCTGGCCGGCCGACTGCTCAAAGGTACTTTGCTACTGGCCTCTCCAAGTTCTGGTGTCTCGATGCATTCTACAAAAAACTCTAATCTCTAATATAAGTAGTGCGTAAGGCCATGCTAATACGTATTACTATGCTAATGATTAGTTCTTCATTTATTCCATTGGAATATTTTACTATTCTTTTGCATGCACGGCTAGTGAAAAGCTAGTGAATCCTTCCACCAAGTGCATGTATGTGCGTTCATGGAACTAATTGTTTTGTGCATTTTGTACAAAATCCACCCCTTCTCATTAATCGTGACACTTTGACTGATGGCTGCATGTAATTCGGTTTTTTGGTTAACCGAACAAACCGAACCGATATATTTGGGTTAATATGGTTCGGTGTCTGAATTTTGTGTACTAATTTCGGTGGTAATTTCTTCAAAACCGAAATTCAAGAAAACCGAATAAACCGAACCGTATTAACCATAAAAACCGAACGCCCAGCCCTAGCTACGGTGTCGTATGGGTAGTGTACTCCTTGGATGCGTCACTTCATTTTCCCACTTTGTTATGTTCGTAATATGCGTTGCATCTTTAACTGTTCAGCCAGAGCATTTAGTCTTCAAAGCGTCCTTAAATGACCAGACGAACGGTTTTCAAAAAAAAAAGAATGCCCAGACGAACGGCCCGATCACTGACCGGTCAAAGAGTCAGACGGGCGTCTCAAACAGGCTTCAAATATCCAGCTGATCAGCACCCCTCATATTGAGTCTAAATGTAGGCCAGATATAGGAAGGGGCCGGGCGCGTATGCCACGTTGGACCTGACTAGTCCTGGCCATCTCCGGCCCGGCCATGTCGGCCCACCTAAGCCCGGCATTAATATCCAGGGCCTAGGCCCGATGGGCTTGCCTGTGGGCCGAGTTTCGGCCTGAGTTTTGAGCCAACCAGCAGGGTCTGGATAGGCTTGGCCTTGGCATTTTAAGGAAGAGGCCTGGCCCACGGCCCTAAGCCCTAAGGGCTTTTCACTAAATGGGCCAGGCTTGGGCTTGAAAAGTAGGCCCGATGGTAGGGCCTTGGGAGGGCATGGGCCTTAGTTTTCTGTCACAGGCTTTTTTGGCCTAGCCCAAGCCCAGCCCAGCCTGGCCCATGGTCAGGTATAGACTTGACACTCCGCCCTCATCCCAAATTGCACCAAATTCACCAAACACTTCGCCCTCCTCCCGCCTCCCTTCATCAATACCCGCGTCCGAGGCCTCATTGTTAGACACGCTTGCTCCCCATCTATGCCGCCCGTCCAGATCCGCCGCCCTAGATGTCGTTCATCTCGTCCCTCACCGCCACGACCGAGGTTGTGTTTGCGTCGCCCATCGGTGTCCCTTCTTCGGTTACATCGTGCAAGCCGGAGAACATCGCCTGGAGGGACCGGCAACGGAGGCAGCAGGAGAGGGAAGCGGCGGTGTCGCAGGGAGCAGATGTGGACCTCGAGGAGGAACTGCCCCCACCCCCCGCCGCGCCCGGAACCCCGCATCCCGTCTATCCACCGTCGACAAGAATCGTGCCGTCAGACCAGGTTGAGACAGAGGAGAATCCGACGGCCGGTTGGGGCATTCTGGAGAGCTTTTCGCCAAAGAAGCCACCGGTGGGTGTCTGTCAGACGCCGCAACTTATTTGGGTGCGGACAAGCACGCGCACCTGCGGTCTACCCATGACATGTTCGACGGAATGCCACAATAAGACTCGGTATGTTCCTTT
Source organism: Triticum aestivum (assembly GCF_018294505.1). NCBI lineage: Eukaryota > Viridiplantae > Streptophyta > Magnoliopsida > Poales > Poaceae > Triticum > Triticum aestivum. The sequence continues at coordinate 553,633,112 of NC_057807.1, forward strand.
TGCTCCTCACTGATCAACTTTGCATATGCCATGATCTATGTTTTGCACAGACCGTTAATTCATTTCGGACATGATCAATGTGTGCAAACCATGATAATTTTAGGAGTTTATCATGTCGAACATGATCAATGATAATCATGATCCGAACCAAATAGACTACGATTTGAGGGATCCAACTTGCCCTTCATTTGAAGTTGGGGCAACACCAAATCCCAATCCGAGCAAGAAGGAAAAGAAGCCAAAGACGACAGAGGCAACAGGTTTGGCATTCTCAACTTTTGAGAATATCTTATTCTTTAAATCTTGATTGGCCAAAATAATGGTTCCCATATGGGGCACGGAGGAAAGGCAGAATAAGTATTGGGAAAAGATTTGGAAGAAGTGCCATAAACAAAAGCAATATGCGGAGCCGCATCCTATCGTCATGAACCGCAATGTGGCATCTCTCCAACATCGTTGGGGATCATTCAAGAGGAAGTAAACAAGTACGTTAACTACTATTCACAAGTGTTTGGCCGCCCTCAAATTGGGATGGGAGTGGCAACTCACTATGATAAATTAGTTATTGTTACCTTTTGCATATGTTTGTTTTTTCTTGCATTCTTATTGTCATACATATTTTGTTTGCTAGATGGTGGTGGCGGCCACTATGTATCAAAACACGGAGAAGAGTCCATTTGGTTTTAGACATTGTTGGGTGATATTGAATGGCAACCAAAGTGGACACAACTTGTGGCCGATCTCAAGGCCGACAAGAAGAGGAATGATGGCTCAAGCTCCCACCAATCAATTGGGTTAGATGAAGAAGAGGAAGATGTTGTAGAGAAGAATGAAAGAGCCACTGTGCCAAAAGATAACTGACAAATGATGAGAAACAAGTGGGGGAAGGCGTGCCCCTCCCGTGACACCGCGGCTACAAAAATGGTCTCCACGTGGATGGGCATTTTTCTGTTAGGAAGAACAAGAGGAAAGGTACAAGTTCATGTTGGATGCGCAATAGGAATGAATTGAGACCGGAAGAGGGCGGACAAGAAGTTGCAAATCAAGTTGAAGAAGAAAGAGATCTCGATACGATGGGATCTTGAGAAGGCCAAGACATTTCGATAGATTGAGCATGAGAAGGAGAGGTTACAAATCACACGAGACGGGAGGATGCCAAGATAATGTTGACAGACGAAAGCCTCTTGGATGAGCATGCAAAGAAGTGGCTTGTGGAGATGAAGATGGAGATCATCGAACGTAAGACGTACTACAAGGCGGCGAGGGCGACTGTGGCCGTAGCGGAAGAGGAGGCAAGGATGCAGATGGAGCGGGACACAAAGATGGCCATGGAGCAGACGGCATGGATGGCATCCGACGAATGATCCGACCAGCGAGTGATCCGTCATGTCCGGACTTCGATTTCATTTTGTTTTGATTGTTGAACTATGATTTATTTTATTTTGTCGTATTTGTTTCAAGCTATTGAGTTGTGATGAATGTGCATGGATACATTTGAAGAGTGTGAATGTGCGAGCTGCCGAGGTCGTCTAACGCTGTTTGTGGACATATCTATATATGCTCGCGAATGTGTAGGGGTCGAATTTGTCAAGTCCAATTGTAGATGCTCTCAGCACCTTTATATCGTTTGGTCATTTTGTGTGTTTGTAACTTTCATATTTCAAGCTGGATTCATGTCTTGATCCTTCGTTTTAAATGTCAGCTAATCTAACACTACATTCGTTTACGAGCACCAAGAACTAATGATATCACTGTCCATCTAACCTAACTAGCATTCCAATAATGATGGTCTTGCCATGCACGATATACTTCCTCTGAAACGCTTTTATATTAGTTTACGGATGAAATACGTAACATGTACTTCCTCCGTTTTAAAATATTTATTTTTTTAAAGATTTCAAATGAATTACTACATACAGGTGTATATAGATATATTCTATAGTATAGATTTACTCATTTTGCTTTTTATATAGTCATTAGTTGAAATGTTTAGAAAGACAAATATTTAAAAACAGAGGGAATATTTACTATGAATGCGTGGATGGACTAGTCAGGTAGTCATGCCCTTCGAGAAGAGCGCTTCGAGAAAGTCCGAAGAGGTACGTGGCGCCGCAGACGATGCCGCGTGGCATGCAGCCGTACCGCCGGCTATGTTTATTGGTAGAAGGATAACCACTCCGCCATCCATGCACGCACACGTACTCCTTCCACCTGCAAAGCCATCGCATCTCGAACTCGAACACCTACGACCATTATAAATAACCATCCACCTTTGCACTTATCTCCATCGCAGTTCGCATCAGTTCAACACACTTGCACAGCCACACGTATCACCCGTAGATCGATCACTGTTCGTACCACCCCAATGGAGTACCAGGGGCAGCACGGCCACGCCACCGACAAGGTGGAGGAGTACGGCCAGCCCGTGGCCGGGCACGGCGGTTTCACCGGCGGGCCCACGGGGACGCACGGCGCCGCCGGCACCGGCGCGCAGCTCCAGGCGACGCGGGACGACCACAAGACCGACGGCGTCCTGCGCCGCTCCGGCAGCTCCAGCTCCAGCTCAGTAAGCCCCGGGACAGGTCTATGGCTCCGTATATTGTGTTGTGTCGCTCCACTCCATCATCCTAACTTGGTGTGCTTGTGTGCGTGTGTAGTCTGAGGACGACGGCGTGGGCGGCAGGAGGAAGAAGGGGATGAAGGAGAAGATCAAGGAGAAGCTCCCCGGCGGAGCCCACAAGGACGCCACCGCCGGGCAGCAGCACACGGCGGTGGCGGGCGAGTACGCGGGAACGCACAGCACCGAGGCCACCGGCGAGAAGAAGGGCGTCATGGACAAGATCAAGGAGAAGCTTCCCGGCGGACAGCACTGAGCCAGCTATGCGTGTCTTCTCTATGTTCCGTCAAAGCTCGGCTAGCATCTGCAGCCATGCCGTTACTACGGATAGATAATGGACTCTGTCACTCTGATATACCTTGTGTGCATGAGCGAGCCCGTGTGTGTTCGTATGGTAGGGCGGAGCCAGGATTTGGATATAGGGGGCCAAGCCTAGTTGACAAAAAAAATATAGCGCAAAAAAAATTCTTATAGTCTCTACTCTAATGTCTCAGTTGGTAGGTCGCGTTTTGGGTTTATTTTTGTCACATCTCACCCGGTCTTTTTTGGTACTTCTTTGGTACTTCCTCCCACCTCCGGCTCACCGAGCCAATCTCTACTTTTAACTAGAAGAACGCCCGTGTGTTGCAACGGGGCCACATTAACTTTAAGAGTTCAATATTACGACATTGGCGACCTTTTTTACCATCAAATCTTCACACACACAGACACACACTGTCCCTCCCTCTTCCTCACTCTCTATCCCCCTCTCTCTCTCTAACACACACACATATCCATCTTATTGGGTACGGGACCATGATCCATCTATTTCACACATACACGCTAGTATATAATAATATGGATTATGTGTATTATATTTGCCACCAGAACTGAGGGAATTAATTTCATGTAAATCGACCAGCCACAGCTCCAAGAATACGCGGACGAGGTGGCTCGGTCGGCGTCGGCGCCGTCCAGCGCGGGCCACGGGCCCGCTTCCAAGTGCACGTGCAATGCACGTCTTCACAAATATTATAACCAGATGTGAGAAATCTTGAATACCTAACCTGGACAATACTGTTATTTCTATGCGCCAGAAAAAATGGAATAGCAAAGCTAAATATGCCTACATACGCTCAGATTATATATAAGAATCTTGGATGAACAATTGCAACAAAGCACTAAGCAGCGATAAATTTAAATAAAAAATCTATTAACTATGCAGGCAGCAGGCTTGTTACAACATAGAGAGATAGGAAAATGTCACCTCCAGTAATGTAGCGCAAAGGAGTGGAACGAAGCATGAATGAGCGGTTGTCTGTTCTTCTCCATGTACATGGATCAACAGTAGAGGCCAAGTATATAAGTACTTGACCGAACTCCACTCTTCGTGTATGGAGAGCCATGTCACCTTCTCGCCGCTGCAGCATGGGAGGACGGCTCGTTCACGTGACCCTCCAGCTGGGGGATCCATGGTGGCTGACCGTCGAGCTCGAGGCAGAGAAGTTGAGGGCAGCAGTGGCGAGATCCATGCCGGCCAACCGGGGCAGGGAGGGACACATCGGCAAGATCCGGTCACCACGCGACCTGAAGAGCAACAGTGATCTTCACAAGGTGTAGGCCGACGGCGTGCTCCATCCCGTGCGATGGGGTGACCATGGCGGTGGCCACAGCTCCTCATGCTCGCCTCGATCTCGGCGACACACCCTGAGTGTAGGAGGCAGCAACGACCTCGACGAAATCATGGCCTCCATCCCGGAACGCATGAAGGACCTCGGCCCCGTCGCTACTCCTCCCGCCGTAGCCGCACGCGACAGCGGACCGTGGGTAGGAGGGCAGGCGGCGTCGCCTCGGCTGACGGCAGGGAGCAGCGTTAATTTCGGGTAGGTGGCATCGCGAGGACGGCCGCGGCCGCGGGGAAGCACCCCGATCATGCTGCCAGGCCAATCCTTCTCCTTCGATCCCCTATCCCCAAAGATTGCACCGCCGCCCCGGTCGTGTTGTTTTCATATATTATGCCATTTTTTCCTGTACCTAAACAAACGCGGGCGAGCGGATGGCAGAGTTTTGGTCCGCCCTCTAAAATTGCTAAACGCACTTTTGGTGAGGATTATTGTTAATAAATGAATTCAATCATGTCACTCTAATAAATGGATTCAATCATGTGACTCTAATTACTTCGGATTGTTATGTGCACACTAAGCGGGGTGCAGTTAGGAAAGAAAATGTTTTCTAATTAAAGTGATTGAGTGATTTAAGGTAAGGTTAATTAATTTAGATTTGATTTTTAGTGATTGTTAGTAAAGTATGATGCGTCTTTAAAATCTTTTATTTGTTTCCTTAAAATCTATTATTTGTTTCCTTAAAATCTATTATTTGTTTCCTAAAGAAATTTGCAATAATGGAAGGTATCGGTTGATTTGGATAAGTTAGTAAATTTAGATCCGTGACTGCGTGCACATTTGGATAGTGATGATTTGCAAAGAAAGAGCTGAGGGGTAAATAAACCGGTGAATAAGAAACCAGCATCGAAAAAAATCTACGACGATTAACCTACGAAAAAAATCCGGACCAAAGTGGTGGGACGAAAAAAAACCTGGAAGCGAGACTACCAACTGCTCCATTAGGAGTAGAGATGGAGCAGTTGGTAGTCTACACGGGTCAATTTTCGTCCCACCATTTTCATCCGGTTTTTTTCGTAGGTTAACCGTCGTAGATTTTTTTCGTCGCCTCCCCCACTTCATCGGTTTATTTTCACTTCACCCTCTCACACAACAAAAAAAACTGAACGGATCAGAACTTTTCATACTGACGCAAATTATTTAGTGATGTCTTTATGTAAAAGAATCAATCACAATCAATCTCTAAAAATCAAATCTAAATTAATTAAACTTCATTACGTTTGTTTCCTTTCGAATCACGTCCATAACTTTCCTTTTTTGTTTGGGCAGAAACTGTTTGGTAGCAGAGATTTGTTTGGTAGCAGAGATTAGGAAGCTTTCTATGAGTGTAGTAATAGGAAGTATTCTTTTTCTTGATGATTCGTTTTCATGCATGATGATAGTAAATTATGCCAACATTCACCACTATTATCCATTTCTACCAGTTTTAAGGGAATCTGCTTGCTATGTCTTTTTTAAGGGGATCCGCTCGCTAAGTCGTCATCGCATGTTATTTTCACAAACAATCTCTATTCCTAATGGAGCAGTTGATAGCCTCGTACGGTTTATTTTTGTCCTCCTCCCACCTCCTCTGATTTTTTTTCATCCTCCCTCCCACCTCCCAATTTCGTTGGTTTTTTTCGTCGGTTTTTACTCGCCCCTCCCACCTCCCAATTTCGTCCGGTTTTTATTCGTCCCACCTCCCACCACCCCCTCGTACTGGTTCTTTTTCTCTCCACTCTTTCCTTGCAAACCAATAATTTTCTAACATACAAAAGATCACGAATCTATCTTTCCTTACCCGAACCAATCGCGCCCTACATCAGTGCATTTCTTTATTAAGAAAACTAACACGTAAATCTTAACGCATTGCAAACAAATCCCGTTATGGACCTAATTAATTTATTATGGAATCTATACGTGGTCGCATTGGTTCTTTTTCTCTCCACTCTTTCCTTGCAAACCACTAATTTCCTAACATACAAAAGATCACGAATCTATCTTTCCTTACCCGGATCAATCGATCCCTACATCGGTGCATTTCTTTATTAAGAAAACTAACACGTAAATCTTAACGCATTGTAAAGAAATCTCGTTATGGACCTAATTAATTTATTATGGAATCTGTACGTGGTCGCATCTCTCCCCTCGTGAAAAAATCGCATCCATCTCCCATTAAAAAGGAAAAGAGAACATGAACGATCAATCCCACACCCTGCATCTCAGTAGAAAAAATCGCCCCCGCCTCTGCTACTGCGCCTCGCCGTGTGCCCGGCTCGACCCATGCCTCGCCTGCATGGCTGGACGCCGCCGTCTCCACCGCCACGTACAAGAAAACGGTGGGCAGAACCATCCATTCAAATCGCACACCCCCACCCTCCTCCGCAATCCCTAGCCCCGCATCACCCTATCGCTTTCTCGCCTCTCTTTCCCCTCGATGTAGATGGTGCCGAGCGGCAGCCTCGAGCACCGGCAGTGCCGCCCTCTCTATCTTCGCTGCGTCGAGAGATGGGCCGAGGCTATCGTCGGTTCGCCGCCCATGATTGGGCCGCCTCCGGTTGTCGCGCACCACCGGCTCCACCTAACGTGCCCGACCCTCTCCGCTTTCGACCTTCCAGTGACCACATCCCTCCGCGCCTCCATCCATCATCCACAAGGCCACTCCCTGCACCCACCCTCCTAAATTCTCCATACCGGCGGACAATCACCAAAGATCCAAGTTGGCCCGATATCAATTTTCTTACATGCTTTCTTTATCAGTTGGTGATGGGAATGGGTTCCAATTTCTCTCTCTGACTGTGGACTCGCAGGCAAGAAGCGCTTCTACAAGCATCCTCCTGTCGGTCCCTAAAGTACTAAGGTAAATGGTTGATGTTGCGTTTGTCTAGGATGATATATGTTGGCTCTGTTCCGGTTCATCCGAGCAGTTTGGTGACTAATTTACTGATAATTTAATTATATTAATTAAATGAGTCGGGTGTATCGTCGTGCATTTATCTTGCCAGTAATGTTCTGTGATGCTCTGATGCACTTTGGGAATTGTTTATCTTGTCTTCAGTGCAGAACATTTGTTTATTAATGCATGAGATGAATCCTTGTTACTACCTTGAACCAATTTTATAATTCATATTGTTATGCACTAGCGCGTGTGCGTGTGAAATAGATGGATTATGGTCCCGTACCCAATAAGATGGATATGTGTGTGTGTGTTGGAGAGAGAGAGAGGGAGAGGGGGAGAGAGAGTGAGGAGGAGGGAGGGAGAGAGTGTGTGTGAGAATTTGATGGTAAAAAGGTCGCCAATGTCACTTGATATGTATGAGAATATTAAATGTAATATTAACATAATTGATATTGAACTCTTAAAGTTAATGTGGCCCCGTTGCAACGCATGGGTGTTCTTCTAGTACTATAACAAAGTCGTGCTTTGGTGCTATATAAACATCATTACGTTTGTTCTGGTTAAAATTTGCCTCCATGATTGATAGTAAAAAGAAAAATACTAATAATTTCCTCAGGAGGGATCTTAGCTGTTAATTTTTACTTTTTCTTTTTCGGAAAAAGGGTTTCCCGCCACATTTTGTTAGAAAAAGGAGGCATATGCTAATTATCTTTCAATGTAGATCATCAAGCAATAACAAAGCAAGCCGTCTCACATTTTACTTCTAAGACGTGTGTTCATAATTTTAATAGTAAAAAAACTGGTTTGCACTTGCCGTTGAGATAGGGAGAGTTATAACTAATTTGCGCAACATGCTTCGAAATGAATTAATCTTGATGATTTTTGGTGCTAGCGCTTTTCTCTTCATAGCCGCTGAACTGAAGTTTCAAAATTCGCTATATTGTGTATAAGCTTGTCATATGAAATCTTTGCACCACATATAGGAACTAGTATATAGGCTAATTTGCATTACGGTGATTTCTAGAACAAATACAATATAGAAACTCTGACGACATTACAGATCACCCAAACAAAATAAATAAATTCTGTGTATAAGTTCGACACATACAAAATAAAGAATTGAAAAAGAATCAACACGTACAAAATAAATCACAGATCACTAAAAGCTTAAAAAATAGGCCTAAAAAATATACTGCAAGGCCTTAACCTTGGCTAGTTTAGTATGGCTTGAGCCTAAAGAATCAACGAGTGAAGCACCTGCGTCGCCGTTTGAATCCAATCTGATCCTGAGTTGAGGATCATGTGATAGGGGGGCCATGTACTACTGAGGGCACCGTCACCTTGGAAGCAGAGTGCAATGCATATGAGAATAATAGATTTGGTACCTAAAAGTATGTTCATCTATACATTCTAAAAAGTTGATGTAGTTGAAACGATGGATTAATTTGAAATGTTACATGATTAATTATTTTGTCCATTGGAAGCATAGTGCGTGTAGGTGCTGCTGCTCTGGGCAGGGCTCCTTGTGCGGACAGGGTGACAGTCCCGGAGACAATCCGGGAATTTGCAGAACAACCTGGAGACATTGTCATTGTGCCCAAGATAGGAACAAGTTTCGACACACTTTGTGAGGCCTATGACTTTTACAATTTGTACTCTTGGGAGAAAGGATCTGAAATTAGATATGAAAAGAGCAAAGTGAATGTCAATCGGACAAAGTGTATGCAAGAGATAGTATGTGGATGTGCCGTATGACAGATATTACAACAGCTTCAGTAGAAAGTTTATAAGTTACTTGTTGAATTTGATTCCCTCTATGTACACTGAATGATGTTGTTTCTTCGGAATGGCATTGCC